>NC_089198.1:2733367-2750867 GCF_963930695.1 Labrus bergylta | reverse complement strand
CCAGAGAGGGGCCGTGGTCAGACACAGCTCATTTACATATTTAAAGGTACAGACACAGAAACAGCCTGTTCTGAGCAGGGCTGAAATAGAGGGGTTTATAGACATGATCAAATAGAGGATCAGAGTGGATTTAGAACAAGAAACTTCACACACATGTTGTGAGGAGCTCTGACACTTATATCCTCCTCTTCTTCAGTGGAAATGTCATCTTTAAGACTCCAAAAATCAGGAACCTCAGGAAGCCACTATGTCCGTTCCAATCTTTTACACGCATTCAATTTTAAAATCTTTCTAAACAGTCCAGGTGTGTGTGCTGGATCACCGGGATCCCTGTTGGATTTTAAGTCATTTCAAGACCACGTGGCTCCGCCCCTTGGACGGCCTCGGAGGTGCTGACCTTCCTCGGGATCTTAGGCGAAGACTTCCAAGTACTTGAAAGCTTTAGTGGCGTTCGATGACGAGACTTCTCGATGACGAGAAGAGATAAAAAATAAAATCTTTGTTGTTTCAGAGCTTCTGTTTCCAAATCTGTCTTTTCATCACTCGGCTCGAAGACGGTTTTGTTCAAACCTGTTAAGCAGCAACGCTCCACTACACACACACACACACACACACACACACACACACACACACACACACACACACACACACACACACACACACACACACACACACACACACACACACACACACACACACACACACACACACACACACACACACACACACACACACACACACACACTTACTTTCAGGAAGGGCTGGTCTCCTGCATCAAGACAGAAACATGATCCAGTCTGCTGTCAGAGGACGAGGAAGCACTTACTGAGATCTGAACACAAACACACACACAAACACAAACACACAAACACAAACACACACAGAAACACACACACAAACACACACACGCTGGACGAAGCCTGAGTGATGTCCCCCGTCTGTCCCTGCAGGGGGCGCTGGAGTCCCATCGATGGCGGTCTCCGTGCTGGAAATGCTGTCTCAGTCTAACTTTCAGTCAACCTAAGGACAGGCTGAGAGCTGGAGCTGAGGCGGGTTTTAAACCTCCTGACAAACCGAGAGCAGCCTGACCATTGGAGAGGCGGTCGACTCTGAATGAGCTGAAACCAACATGTTGCGAGTTGGTTCTGAACTGTAAACGTATAAATGGAGGTCTGTGTGAGACGGTGCCCTCTAGTGGCCACATTTTAACGTCCAAGCCGACGTAAAGGACGCGCTGCAGGAGGACGAGGACACAAAGACATCAGAAAGAAAGACGAGGCGGACGACTGAGGCGAGCAGCGAGGAGTAAAAATCAGAGAAACTCCACCAGACGTGAGCGACGTCATCGTCCTGCCCACTCACTCATTATTCATCGGCTGCGTTTACACATCGACTCAACCCGACCGGGGGCCGCAGGAAAGAGTCACCTTAAAGTCCGGGGGGGGGGGGGGCGGGCGTGCATGATGCAGCCCTCCTGGACCACGTCTGGAAATGTCAGGTCTGCAGAGTGTGTGAAAGAGACTTAAAGGAAGTCCTGATCTGGATCCATCAAACACCAGCAGAGCCACGACCACAGAGCTCTCTGAGGCGCCGCTGCCTCCGTCAGATCAAGTCCAACATGAAACCACGAGAGCAGACGCCGCACTCGCTCATAAATCACGTCTCTGTCGCTGTATTCGACAAAGTTTGTCCCTCAGAGGACGTCGTAGAGTCTCCGTCCCCTGTGATGACTCAGCAGTTTGAAACTCACAGAAACTCGTCCCAAATAAAAACTCAGCTGCAACGAGGACAGAGATCTGCACAACTACACACACACTTAGACACACACACACACACACACACACACACACACACACACACACACACACACACACACACACACACACACACACACACCTACCTGAACCTGAGAGTTTTGGAGAGCTGAGCTATTCGAGCTCTGCGGAGGAGAGAAGACGAGCCGTCCATCAGGAGTTAGAGCTCCGAGCTGACTGATACCAGGGAGAGGCTGTGTGTGTGTGTGTGTGTGTGTGTGTGTGTGTGTGTGTGTGTATAAAGCATTATCCTCCTGTCCAGCTGGCTGACATTCTGTCGACGATAAAGCCTCTCGCTCTCTCACACACACACACACACACACACACACACACACACACACACACACACACACACACACACACACACACACACACACACACACACACACACACACACACACACACACACACACACACACACACACACACACACACACACACACACACACTCTGTACACATGTGAGCAGAGGCTCCATCACTCGTAAGAACTCAGAGGTCGTTTTAATGTCAGGAATATTTTTACATCATGTTTTTTTAAATCTATTGTGATTTTAATCCCCGTTCTGCTGAGCTCCTCAAAATGTTTACGATACCACGTGTTTTAAAACCATTTGAACTCTGATGTTTTGATGAAGTACAAACAGAATGAGTAAAGTACCAACACTTTGAAAAACCTCTTTCATACGACAGCTGAGTGTGACAGAAGACACACACACTGTAAGTGCTCCAGTTTGGTTCAGTCCGGTTTGGTTCAATCCAGTTTGGTTCAGTCCGGTTTGGTTCAGTCCGGTTTGGTTCAGTCCGGTTTGGTTCAGTCCGGTTTGGTTCAGTCCGGTTTGGTACAGTTCAGCTTGGTTCAGTCCTGTTTGGTACAGTCCGGTTTGGTACAGTCCGGTTTGGTACAGTTCGGTTTGGTACAGTTCGGTTTGGTACAGTCCGGTTTGGTACAGTTCGGTTTGGTACAGTTCGGTTTGGTACAGTTCGGTTTGGTACAGTCCGGTTTGGTACAGTCCGGTTTGGTACAGTTCGGTTTGGTACAGTCCGGTTTGGTACAGTTCGGTTTGGTACAGTTCGGTATGGTAAACCCTGATCCCGTATTGGAGAGGCGGAGTCTAAACCAGATGGAGATAGCTGCGTCAGCTGTGTAATAGTGTGACATCATAGCAGCCCAACGACACAATGTAGCCCGTTATTAATTAAGTTCAACAAAGAAGAAGAACAGGGACACAGTAAACAAAAGGGACCGTCTATGGTCAGATCAGTACACTTGGCACCCCAACAGAGGCGTTCAAAAAAGTAGGACGGTACAGATCCCTTATTTTGGAACCATTCTCAACTTGACGGTGGAAACGCCAAAACAATGGGTACCATACTGAACTGAACCGGACCGCTTGGTGGAATCTGGGCTTAAGAGAGCACTCACACTTGGCCCAGCTGTCCCGTACTGTGCTGAAGCACGATCCCCCACGCCCCCTCCCCATTCCCCCCCGCTGGCCTGCGGTCACACTGCTCCAGGACTAACCGGGCCTGAGCATGATGACCTCTTATACATAACGTCCTAATACAACACGTGCACGACTTTACGTGGTCATGAAGCGTGCTCAGTTTCCAAGACAGACGGACGCAGGTGGACAGGTCCACGTCTGCACGTCAGAGATCAACACAGAGAACATGGCCGCTACTTCACTGACTTTTAAGTTTTATTCTGAGTCATTTAAGTCAGATACAGACAGAACACTCCAGGATTTCTCCATCATGAAGTCTGTCCACGTCGTGTTCCCGTACTCGTGCTCGCACATGAACTGTGTTGTGTTGAAGCACTCCTCTTCAACGCGTGCCACGGCCGAGGAAGCGCTCACATTGGTCAGATAAACCGGACTTTGGGAGTCAAACGAGCTTGGTCACTGTTAGGATTTCTGAGTGTGAGGGTGACCTTAAATGCACAAATACACTCACAATGAAACGCTGTCAAAGACATCGTGAGACTTCTATTTTTGTTGCCGTGGTATAAAACAAGTTCTGACTCCGGGATCCTGAAGACCCCAAGACTGTTCTCACATTCTCGTATGACTTCAATTTTGTAAATGACTTCATTTTAAAATCTTCCAGCCTTCAGGACAGACAGTCGCACAAAAAGCTTTTTGTAAACTAATCAGTGATAACAAACCGGAGTTCTTCTCCACAAACCCAGAAAGAGTCAAAAGGCCGTCTGCAGAGAGAAACACTGAAGAGAAGTGAAGACGGAGAGAGGAGAGCCCGCCTGCCAGTAAAAGCACCTCCAGTCAGTGCTGGGAAGTCTGTGCGGGTTAATGGAAGGAGGAAGACGACCATGAGGAGGAGGAGGAAAAAAAACCCACAAGCTCCTGAAAAACAGACAAGCAGTTTATCCTCCGAGTCTCTGATTAAACATCTCACCTTTTCAACACAACATGTTTTATGAGCTTTATCTTTATAAACGACCCGAAAGCTGAAGAGAGACAGAAATATTAGGAGAGAGAGAGAGGGTCACTATGAAACCCACGGCCTCCACAACAAGGACCACAGCGTCTGCTGATGGGGCGCTAGACAATACGGCGCACCCAATCTGGTCATACTAACTAATCCATCCACCATCACTTCTGCAGCCAGTCTCTAGTGGACACTCAAGGAACTGCAGAATTTTACAGTTAAGCTTCCCTTTTCAACACTGGACACTACCGCTTGCAAGTGACCCGTATCTGAGCATGTTGCCAACTGCATACTTACGGTCGGGTTACAGACAGAGTCGTGATGGATAAGTGGAGGAAACAGAAACCAGAGCAGGAAATGAAGCGTTTTAAAAACAGCTTTTACAATTCTATAACTCGAGTATCAGACGCTTTTATCCAAAGTGACAAACATCAGAGAGTGAGAACGACACAAGTGAGGAGAGAGAGAGAGGGGGAGAAAGTGACAGAAAGTGCAAACAAACAGCTTTAAGTCTGATCGAAAACACAGGTGCTGACAGGAAGTGACCAGAGGCAGAGCACAGGTATTTCAGCCCTGCTCAGAACAGGCTGTTTCTGTGCCTGTAACTTTAAATATGTAAATGAGCTGTGTCTGACCACGCCCCCTCTCTGGAAGGGCTCGGGTGGCTCGGTGCTTTTTCGCTCCATGTCCTTTTGTTTACGGTGAGAAGGCAGACTCAGAGGGCAGAACAAACACCTAGCTGTTGGAGTGTCACCCACCTGGGGGAGGGGCTACTGCACTTTGTGATGTCATGAAGGGAAAATCTCCAAACGGCCTGTTTGAGCACACATTTTCTGAAAAGTGGAGCAGGGGAAAGACGGAGAGGATGGACTTTTCTCATCATTGAGGGGTTTGTAGACAGACTAGAGACACATGTTAGAGCTAGAGGAACATGGAGAAGTGTGTTTTACAGAATATGTTGCCTTTAAAGGGCCTTACATGATGATCTTAGGCTGTGAAAGGTTAAAAGGTCAGAGATAAAACCAGGGGACAGACTCTTCTGTGCCTCAAAGCATTCAGTAAAATCTTAACAATTCCTCAGTTATTAATATCCTCAAACACGACTCACAGATTAGAGAATCTGTTCTGTCTTTGTGATGGTTTCCCTTCATGCAGTCCCTGAGTTCCTCCTCTGTTTGAGCTACTGTCTCTTTAAGAAAAGCCTGTTCCACTCTCTGACTGGCTGACGTCTTGCACAGCCTTCCTCTCCTGACTACGCAAACCTTTGCAAATCCAAACCAGATCTCACTCATTAAACCAAAAAGTCGTCCAGGTGTCCAGTCATCTCCTCCTCGCCTCTCAGGTCTAAGCAACCGTCACGCCACGCAGCAGCGAGTACGTTACATAAACACGTTACCTGTCGGCGTCGGCAGGTCGCAGCGAGGGCAGTCTGAAGCTGGTGTTTCTGTCCAGTTTGGTCTGACTCTTCGTCCTCTTGATGGAGCCTTTGAGACGTTTACTGAAAAACCCCTGAGAGAGAAAACAAAAAAAGAGGAGAGGGGATCAGAACAGAGAGCCAATCAGAGAGGAGGGATCACTTAGAGACACGACACAGAGGAAAAAGCTTTTATGTAAGATATTTAAAGGTATACTTCATCCATTAGCATTAATCTTTGTATCATTAGAAACCTGGTAGTATTTCTGAATGGTCGTGCATCCCGCCCTCATTTTCCCCTGAGATGAGAAATCTTTGTATTTCTGAGTCTGAAAAGGAGCTTCCTGTTGTGGTTAGCGGGGTAAAACTACTACGCTAGTTCCTCATATTTTCGACCACTGAAGCTACAGACCAATCACAGATCAGTGGGTGGGAACTCACTCCCAGAATCTAAAAGCAATGTCCGCCATATTGCTTGGAAGCTATGCTAACAGGCTCTATGGAGAAAGAAAAAATATAAATATAGCCGCCAGACGGCTGCTGACGACAGGCCGGTCTTATGTTTTGGCCACCGCTGGCCACCGTGACATAAGACCGGCCTGTCGGCAGCAGCCATCTAGCGGCTATATTGCTACATTGCTGGCCACCGCCGGCCGCTGCCAGCTCAGCAGCCGAGACATAAGGCCTTGCGGCGGTGAGGACGAGGAGCCGGGGCCGGCTCGAGCTGGGGCGGACTGGTAGTGTCGGTGCTCTCACTGTTTGTCTATAACACAGACACAGAGTCTGTTTTCTGACAGGAATTTACAAGATCAACTCTGGAAGAAATCTCTGAATCAGTTGAGGAAACGGTCTCATGTGTTGAAGTAAATATGTCTGTAAATGTTTTTATTAATATATTTCTACTGCTATATTTTATATTTTGGAGAAACTGTAACGATCGAATTTCCCTCTGGGATTAATAAAGTATTTCTAATTCTGAACTAGAGGACCTTAGTGGGAGTGGCCTGCGGTGCTGTGCATTCTGGGATTTGGTGTCTTTCATTCACATGAGCCAAAAATATTTTTTTTGCCTTTTCTCGTCCAAGAAGGCACCAACTTCAAAATGTATTTCACATTTCTACATATATGACCCAATGTCAATACAGACTCATGTTTCAACAGGTGAAGTATCCCTTTAAGGCGCTGACACACCAAGCAGACGGCAAAGAACTAGGGGTTTTTTTTGTACTTGAACACACCACTAAGACTACAGCTGACAGCCAACCACCACGTACGTTCTGAATATGTGTGAGAGGAAATAACTCTCCATGCCAGCAGGGGGCGGTAGCTCGTTGTTATGATACAAGAAGACCATTTTCACTGGGTCACTCGGTCACCACTCGTATTATAGGTCGCCTACTAATCGAGAATAGAACAGCCAATCAGGGGGATTCCTCTCACCGACGCTGATTCATCATGTCGAATTGGCCAAAAAAAAGGGCGACGAGTAGCGACAGCACCGAATACACCACAATAACTAGGACGACCGCTCACAGACGGTCCAACTAGGACCGACAGCCGACGACCTCCTCGGTGTGTCGGGACCTTTAGACGCAGTTGAACTCTGACTTTGCTGTCCTGTTGGTGAACCGTATTCCAGTTGTAGACGATGTTTGTTTATTTCACAGTCACCGTTTTGAATCTAAGAAGAAGAAGATCTTAGGTGGAGCTCGTTTGTTTGATGTTTTCTCGTCTCATTACCGTTGACTGCGTGTCTTTTTGGATGTCGAAGACTTCAAACTGAATATCTTCACTCCATCGTCCTTCAGTTTATAAACGACTGACAGCTCGGCGTGTTCATGATCCTCTGACTTCCCAGCATGCTCTCTGTCTGTCTTTACTGTATGAAGTCTGACTGGATCTAAAAATAGCCTCTCTCGGAGGACGACCTGCGTGCTGCCTGTGAAGCTTCAGCTCAAACGTCTTCTGACTCACGACACCTCGCCGCCATCACAACACAACCCGACACGTCTACTTCTACACGGAGAGGATGACAAGGCGTTGTTTTTTTTTATGAAGCTGTTTACAAATTCAACGGAGGAAGCAGAGGAACACAACATGCTGTGTCCTCACTGAGCGTCTCAACGTGGACCTGAGGACCCGGGTCATGAGTCTGATCCTGGTTCTGATCATATTCAGGATCTGGTGTTTCCATGCACATGATAAATACTTGTATCCTGCTTCATGATTACTGCATCTGATCTGTGCAGTAAGAAAAATGAGACCGCTGTGGATTATTGCAGACTCAGCACTATTAAACGCCAACATGGCCTTCTAGATATGACGTTTCAACCTCATTTCCAGCAACAGGCAAAGAGAGCGACGGCAAGTTAAACGCTCTCGTTGCCGCCGCCATGTTTGTTTTGTTGATACGTCCCTTTCAGATAATTTATTTCCCGATCAGACACGGAGCGAGGAGGAAGTGGGTACAAGACACGATCTGTAGGGGGCTAAACTATCCGACTGTCCGACGAAGGGCTCGCACCAATCGGCCAAACACATCTACTGGAGACGTCTCAAAAACATCTGTAACAGCAGATTTAGATCACTGGAAGAACACTTTGTCTACAGTTACTTGAAGTCATCACAGTGACCTCCTGATGACCTCTCCTCCAGATTACGAGCGTATTCTCGAGGGGCGTTTATTTTTACCCACTTCAGCAGGTTGTGTCTCTTTTTTGTCTCTGCATGTCGTCTTTCACAGCTTTCTTAATTCAGTGAGGCATCAGAGAGAAACACAGAGTCACTCCTCCAGCTGAAGATGAGATGTGTCAGCAGCAGAGACGCTTCAGTCTGTCAGCTAAATATAGTTCAGAGTCACGTATTGATGTTTCTACACATCATGAAACATGCAGCAGCAGCAGCACCTGCACTAATCTCTCAGGTACACTCACACTCAGCATCATGAGTCTGCTGTTCTCGCCCTCAGAATCACGTTTAGGAGATAGAAAGAGGGTCAGACACTGATATGACTCCTCCTGTTTTATTCCAAAAGAAGGAAGAGGAGGAGATGCTGAAGAGACGGCATCAAAGAGGCCGACAGCTTTTTACAAACACACGACCGCTTTCATGGTTGGTGTAAACCAACCTGTGACACTTGAACACATCACTTCAGTAGAGTCATTATGACATACAGACTTAGTACGACCCTCCAGGAATCTAGAGATGTAGTCCTCAAAACTCGAGACCACTTTTGGAAGGTCTCGGTCTCCTCTAGGAATCAAAAGCATATCAGTCTCAGACTGGGTGGACTCAGGATTTTAAATCAAGACCGGTCAAGACCCCCACTGATTGGCTTTAGTTAGATTTTTAGTTTATTTATCCTCCGGTTACGTCTGCAACCTTCCCGGTGTTACGGTTTAAGTGAGTGACACGCCCCCTGCACACAAGATTTTTCAGGGATATTATGGTCTTGGTCTTGACTCAGTCTCTTTCTCTGTCTCTGAGCTCTCTGGTCTCGGGTATCTCTTCTCAAGTTAGCGTGGTCTGGACTACAACAGTCCAGGAATCTTCTGCTTTCTCTTTGATTGTTGATTTAGCCTCAAAGGGCAGAAACTCAGTCTGTAAGGACTCGGGTTAGGAGCCGGAGGGTCACCAGTTCAAGTCCAGGTGGGGACCAAATCTGGAAATTGGTCTGGTAGCTGGAGAGGTGCCTGTTCACTTCCTGAGCACTGTCTAGGTTCTCTTGAGCAATGCACCAAATCCCCCCACCAGCTCAGGAGTGCTCGCTGTGGGCGAGCGCTGACATCATTAGCATATCCACAGGACCCTATTTGTGTGTGTGTGTTCCAGCCTGTGTGTGTGTAGATGCATCATAAAAGAGACAGTCACCTTCTTTCAACTCAGGCTCTCATTGGCTATTATAGGCTGGGAACAGCTTATAATTGGCCAATGAGGCGTCGTTGGAGGGTATTAAGTGCAGTCGCCATGTTGATGTGTCGGAAGCGGAGAAAAATTACCTATTTTATGAAAAATTACTGAAATACAGTGAAATATCAAGTTAGCGGCCTTCTGGGGACCGATATGGATGAAATGTGTTCTGGATTTATTCTTTCACTGGATTTGGATCGCGGGGACTCTTCAAACGTTGAGTCAATATACAGTAATTTATGGTAATTTATTCGTCATTGGTCTGACAGATGCGTAGATTGTGACTGTTGTGTTTGTTGGACATTGAAATGGTTTACATGGTGGTGATAACAACGAGCAAAGCTTTCAAACGATGTATGGAGTCATACATACACACAGCTGTTGTGTGGTGAAGAACACACCACGTGCACATTACGGGGCCCACATACGGGCCATCTGATCTTTAATTGGGACAAATGAAAGACGTCTGACTTGTGACGGAGCTCCAGCGACTCACCGGCACTTTGAAAGGAGACGAGTTGGGATTGTCCACAGTGACGGTCTTCTCTGAACTCCCCAGACCGGAGATACTCCTCCTCCTCGGAGAACGATCCGAAGATACTTCTGCTGAAACAGAAACACAAAGACACAGAGTTAGACAATCAGAGGCAGCATCTTCCTCCCTCCTCTCTTAAATCATCGTCATCATCGGCTTCAGAGCACTTAAACTGAGCGGCGTGGATGGAGGACGAGGTGATGACATTCAGACGTGGTGGAGAAAGAGGAGGAGGGACGGCAGATGATGTTTGAATAATGACAGCTGCTTCCTCATAAATCCAATGAACAAATCAGCCACTGATTGAGTTTATAATGTCATATCATCACTGGGATAAATACTGGCTTCTGATTGGCTGCAGAGTGTCAATGCCTTTGAAGTAGCTTCCCTGAAACTCTGCGTGCATCAACTTGTGTCCCAGTAAAAGTCTCTGTATTCAATGTGTGCAGCTCATTAACAAGCCAACATGTAATGCTAACTTGTTTGTTTAAAATAAAAACTTTGTTAAAGAGAGAAACTTTAGTTAATGATGAGAGTAATCCTGCAGTACCTCAGAACACCACAGGAGGGCACAGCATGGTTAACACTACAACTCTGACTTATCCTGTGAATCACATCAGCATTATCTCACATCCCCGAACCACTCAGCTGTCTGCTTCAGACTGACCACAGTAAACATGGCCGACCACTCAGCTGTCTGCTTCAGACTGACCACAGTAAACATGGCCGACCACTCAGCTGTCTGCTTCAGACTGACCACAGTAAACATGGCCGACCACTCAGCTGTCTGCTTCAGGCTGACCACAGTAAACATGGCCGACCACTCAGCTGTCTGCTTCAGACTGACCACAGTAAACATGGCCGACCACTCAGCTGTCTGCTTCAGGCTGACCACAGTAAACATGGCCGACCACTCAGCTGTCTGCTTCAGGCTGACCACAGTAAACATGGCCGACCACTCAGCTGTCTGCTTCAGGCTGACCACAGTAAACATGGCCGACCACTCAGCTGTCTGCTTCAGCCTGACCACAGTAATGAGATGGATTCCTGTTTGATACCACGGCAACATTCACATCTGTACTGTGAGAGATGAATCTCAGTAACACGGTGAGCGTCAGAAGCTGCAGAGCGAGATTTAGAGATTGAGGACGAACCAACGACTTTTAAATGAGAGGTGAAGAAACATCCTGTCTTCACCAAGACAGAAAATAAAAGAGGTGAAAAGATAACAGACTGTGTGTAGATATTACAAGAAGACTGAACAACACAAATAGAACAACCAACATGATGCAGCATTTAATCAACACAAGGAGAAGCTCCAATCACCTCCCCTTGTTAGGAGGAAAAAGACATTAAAAGGACAAACCACACTGACAAGAGGATGAACTGTTACATCCCTTCAGACAAACAGCACTACTGTAATCACCACAAACTGCAGACAAACTCCTGCACTGTCTGAATTGCACAAAGTGGTTTAGAGTTTATCTGCAGCTTTCCATGGACTCTTTCTTCTCCTGCACACCTGTCACCTGTCTCATGACACAAAAGTCTCTTTGACAAACTAAGCAGAGAGTGAAACGTTCATCAGCTTACAAAATGTCCACAATCAGACGCCCAACACATATTTATTGATGACTCAGTCTGGAGCGACTCGGGTTAGGAGCCGGAGGGTCACCAGTTCAAGTCCAGGTGGAGACCAGATGTGGAAATTGGTGTGGTAGCTGGAGAGGTGCCTGTTCACTTCCTTGAGCTCTGCTGATCGTTGAGGAGTGAAGATCCACGCTGCACAGACACAAACAGACTGAGAGCTGGTGGGTTCATAAACAACAGAGACGTGTGGAGGTCTGAAAGGTCACGTCCTCACAGCTGGCTCGGGTCCAGCTTCATTGACTTTAAAGCTTCCTCTCCTGCTAACGACACACAGCCTGCCTGTCTGTCTCGGGGTCCTTGCAGTTACTCCCCCGAGGCCCCCGGCAGCTCCTGAACCAGCTCTTTAACCACCTACGAGTCCGGCTGCAGGGACGCTCCTTCCTGACGCCACAAAGGCCGCTCTAAAGAACTCCTCGCCTACAACAGTGCCACACGTTGATGATGGAGGATCTCCTGGAGGACGGGTTCAGGGAGGAGCTGGACTCCAGTGATGACATCATCAGAAAATCAAAGATCTAGAAACTGAAGATCTTTAAAAAGAGTTTTAAAGATGAGCTCTGACTCAAAGAGACACGTGTCACTGCGTGTCTCTTCTTCTCTGATTCTGTTGTTCTGATGTTTATCTCAATGCTGCATCTCAATATTTGAATATCTTGTTTTTACATATTTTGGGGCCTAAATGATGAATATGCTTCAAGCAGATTTTAAATCAGGTTTAATATGTGATCTTTCACACTTACTGCACATGTAGAAATCAAATACATCCTCTGAAAATAACTCTGTGAGTCATGACTGTCTACAATGGGTGTAACACCCGAGTCCCACTGTCTGTGATGTTTTCAGAGTTTTCAGAGTCCTATCTTCACTTTGTTTACATCGCCCGGACGGCCGGCTGACTCCTCCCCTCGTGTATAAAAGTTGTTTAATTGAGGGACTAGAGAAAAGAAGAATAACATACTGTACTCACTGCTTAACTGTGTTTCTAGATCACGCTCATTTCAGGTAAATTTACATGCAGTGTGAAGATACCAGCATAATAAAGATCGCTAGCATTAGCATGCTAACACAACAATGCAGCGCGAGTTGTTTTGGTTTCATGCTGGAGCTCAAGGGCGACATCTGCTGGATCAAAAAATCACATATAAAGACTTTAAAGAAGTGTCATGAGATATTTTTGGCAAGAAAGTAGACACTTTGTAAGATTTGAGTTTTTGAACTGAAGTTACAAAAAGGTTTGAATGTCTGGAGCAGCGTTGTCATGAAACCAGATTTTAAAGTCCAACTATTCCTCAGATCCCCGTTTTAAAACTCTCATATCGTGTTAAACTAAACGTGGTCAGAGTTTCAGATCAGGATGTAAACGCATGTTGGAGTAATCCCAGGATGAGCCTGCAGAGGGCGCTACACGACTTTGTTCTGTAAATCACGCCATAGTTCCCCTGATATGAAACTTCACCAGCCGGCTTCAAGCCTCTCACATCGACTCTCTCTTCTCCCTCAGTTTAGAAACTGTAAAGAGTGTTTGGAGCAGCCAATCAGGAAGCACCTTGTCATTGGTTACTTCTGACCAATCAGAGAGCAGTGACCTGGCTCATCACAGATTTAAGTCCTCTGGTGGGAACACAGACCAAACGTGAGCTACTTATGCAACAATGGAACAAAAATGGGTCGATGATTCAGACCAGAGCAAACGATCGTCTCTCGAGTTAAAACAGTTTCAGTCTTTACAGGTTAAACAGCGGTGGCCTAGTGGTTAGTTTGCATGCCCTATGTTCAGAGGTTGTAGTCCTCCAAGTGGGCGGCACAGGTTCAAGTCCTGTGGCTTCTTTCCTGCATGTTGCCCCCCTCCCCCCCCCTCTCAGAACTCAGGTTATAACATGAACACAAAGATCAGAAAAGCAGCTTCATTTCTAAATGAACAACTCAGTCTGAGTACGCACACACACACGCACGCACGCACGCACGCACGCACGCACGCACGCACGCACGCACACACACACACACACACACACACACACACACACACACACACACACACACACACCTACTGCAACAGCACAACAACAGCTGAGATTTCGGAGGCACAGTGAACGCAGCATGCAGCAGCAGTCAGCGGTTATCAGCTTTGCAGAGTGCTGGATCGAGTTCCAGCTGCATGCACCAACGCAGCGCCGCACGGGAGACGGGGAACAAACTTTCATGCACACCCTGAGGGAGCGGAGGAAGAGGAGCCATGATGCTCCCGAACGTGCGGGACGCCATCGCTCCTCTTCTTCTTCTTCTTTTTGGCTGAGAGACAAAAAGTTGAGGCGACATGCCGCAGGAAGACAGAAACACAGAAAGGGAGAGAGAGAGGAGACGGTACCTCTATCGCAGCTGTTCCCCATCATCTGAGGAGAGGACACACATACATACACACACACACACACACACACACACGCACACACGGTCAGACGCGATTGGCCGAAAGCAGCCGCCACCTGTCAGCCAATAAGGTTAAGATGCGAACATCCGTCTTCGTCCCGTGAACATCCTCGACTTCAATGTCCCCCTGCTCCTCCTCCTCCTCCTCCTCCTCCCCTGACCTGCCCCTCTCTTTCCTCAGCACCGCATCCTCCTCACAGTCCCTCCTCTCTCTCTACCCCCCCGTTCTCTCTCTCTCGCTCTACTCAGCAGTAATTCTAAACCTCTCTCTCTCTCTCTCTGCATTTATTTAATCAATCCCTCTAACTGCACTGTTCTGCTTTCTCTCTGTCCTCCTGTCGTCTTCTTTCCTCTCTCTCCCCCTGCAGACGCCCCCCCCCCCCCCTCTGCAGCAGTAGCAGCCTCCCCCTCCCTCTTCTTCTTTGGCAGCTACATTTATCTCTGCGCTCAGAGGATAATTACCAAATAAGTTTCCCCTCAGCCGACTGATGTGGGACACAACTCTGGGGGCTTCAGCTATTAACTGTGTGTGTGTGTGTGTGTGTGTGTGTGTGTGTGTGTGTGTGTGTGTGTGTGTGTGTGTGTGTGTGGAAGCTAGAGGACCTACAAACAAATCATTTTCAGTGTTGTAACAGAGTTTCAGTTCATTTTGAATAACTCCCAGCATGCTTCACTCGTTCTTCTCTAACCTGAAGTCAAAGTCAAAGCAGTCAGTCAGCGAGTTATCGCTCTCTGTCTCACAGGTTTTATGACTCTGCACCCGATTCAGGTTCCCTCCTGAAAACTACACACATTTAAAGACTTGTAGAGCAGGAGTTAGAAAACACTCTGAACTAGAGGTGGGCGATATGGGAAAAATATAATATCACATTTTTTTTTTTGGCACGATTTTTTTCATACTGATCTTTAGACTAATTTGTAAGTTACTGACCAGTTCAACCAAACTTATTTCCCTGTATAATGTTTTTAAATGCACAAAAACTGAGCAGACAAGTTTAATCTATTTGAAAAACATCTTTGTAGGAGGTCTGGAGGTCTCACCCAGAACATCTTTAGCAACAGAAATGTCTTTCCCTCAATTTGATCAATATTTATGAACAATTTGAAGGTTTTCCTCACCACTTTGAAATGATGATTTAGTTATGTGTCCTCTTTTTATGTTCATCAGGAACATTTTCACACAGTGATGCATTCATTTAAAAACATGTAGACTTTGAGTTCTTGTGTTTCTGTTCTATTTAGCCCATTTTCATATAACCGGGATGGAGTTGTTTTTGCGGACTTTACTTTTAAGTTTAGTTTTTGTTTTCACCTCGGCGGAGCAGAAGGGGAGGGGGAGACGCATCTGTGTGGGAGCATAAACTGCAGCATGAGAGAATAAACACATAACCCCGGTTCTACGATCTCTCTGCTTTGGCAGATCGTCAGCACGTTAAAATCCTTCACGATCTAAGATCGTTATATCGCCAACCACTACTCTGAACCCTCCACATGAATGTATTTAACACAGAGTAACACCAGCAGTGTGTTCCTGTGTAAGAGATAATCACATTCTTTAACAACAGAATCATCGGCTATTTAAACTTCTGCTGAAACGTAAAAATTAACTTTTTGTGGAAACGTTATGGTTACAGTATTAAAGGGATTGAGCACATGGACACAGATTCACACACTACGACCCCCCCCCCCCCCAAACATGCCTGTTTGATGGGATATGTTCAGCAGCTTCTGACTGAATCTGTTCGGTTCTAAGTTCTGCTGCTGAAAACACCACATTTCCTGATATGACTCTTTCATAATAAAAGCGCTTCAAAAGCTCAAAGGTCCATTCAGTGAGCTGTGTAGAGAGTGAGATGATGAAGGTATCTTACTATCTGATCATTAAAGGTCCAATCAGTGAGATGTGTAGAGAGTGAGATGATGAAGGTATCTTACTATCTGATCATTAAAGGTCCAATCAGTGAGATGTGTAGAGAGTGAGATGATGAAGGTATCTTACTATCTGATCATTAAAGGTCCAATCAGTGAGCTGTGTAGAGAGTGAGGTGATAAAGGTATCTTACTATCTGATCATTAAGGAAACATCTTCTCTGACAACAATGCAGCAGCCAGTATGTCCTCCTTCTAACTTTAGATTCTCCTGAATGCTCTGGATTTGTTTGGACCAGAGAAGGTAGGCGCTTTTAAGACCCCCCCACACGGCCGTTTTGGACGCCCCTCAGTTTGCCAGATATGAGACTTCCTCTCCTGTCTCCTCTTCTGGTTATAATGGATATTTCTGTGGTGACCTTCACCAACTGGTTCGGGGTCAGACTGATGATCCGGATCAAACTGGAAACCAGTAGAGTCTCCCAGCAGCACATCATGTATAAACATGATGTATAAACTCACATGACATCATAAAGATAAACAAGAGGCTGTGATGTCATCAGACGGCAGCGAGAGGAATGTGTAACGGGCAGCGCGTGTCGGGAGTTTCATTCATGAGCGGACACACCTGACAACAAACACAACAGAGGTGATCGTGTGTGAATGAGGCCTTTGTGTCGCTGCGTCTGGGTGCAGCTCTGACACACACACGGGGTCGAGAGTTCAAATCTACGAGAGCCTGAAGGCACCACGAGCTGTTTACAGTCTAAACGTTTGTGAGAGGAGGAAGAGTACAAATCAAACAGATTGAACAGACAGGGTGCAGGAGGCCAAGTGGTTAGTGAGAGAGTCTGTAGTCCTCCAAGCGTGCAGCCAGGGTTCAAATCCACAGACATCACAGCGGTACCCGACCAATCATCAAGGCCGACGTGATGACGCTGGAAGGACGAGGGGCGGCTTAGACGACACACACACAGATCTCTGACCTCTGACCTCTGATGAACACACACAGATCAGATCTCTGATGAACACACACAGATCAGATCTCTGATGAACACACACACACACAGATTTCTGATGAACACACACACACAACACAGATCTCTGATGAACACACACACACAGATCTCTGATGAACACACACACACACAGATTCTGATGAACACACACACACAACACAGATCTCTGATGAACACACACACAGATCTCTGATGAACACACACACACACCACACAGATCTCTGATGAACACACACACAGATCTCTGATGAACACACACACACAGATCTCTGATGAACACACACACACACAGATCTCTGATGAACACACACACACACACACAGATCTCTGATGAACACACACAGATCTCTGATGAACACACACAACACACAGCATCTGATGAACACACACACACACAGATCTCTGATGAACACACAC
>NC_089198.1:2705587-2733167 GCF_963930695.1 Labrus bergylta | reverse complement strand
GGAAGAGAGAGAGAGAGACATCTTAAGAACATTTGGGACACAATGATCTAATTATATCTGAACTGGTGACAGCTGGAGCGTCACAATTTAGGCTAACCGCCGCAGCGTCCGTTAACGGGGAGGAGCAGCTGAGTGTGCAGAGCCGGAATGATGTGATTCAGACTCACAGAAACACTCCCCACACACACACACACACACACACACTCTGATGGTGCGTTTAGGTACCCTGACGTTCATCTGAGAGCGTCTGCAGGTCAGAGGTCAGAGGTCAGAGGTCAGCGTCTGGAACCACACATGACATCACGGCCTCTGAGGGAGGAGCTTGAAACTGTCAGGAAGGTGTGACATCACGAGGTCCTGTTAGACCTGAGGAGGTGAGGGTCCGATCACACAGAGACCCCCCCCCCCCAAACTCCTTCTCCACACACGAACAGAACCAGAGCCCCCCCCCCCCCCGACACGATGTGATGATGTCATTTTATTGTAACAGTTTATATTTTTTATTATTATTATATTTATATTTGAGCAAAAAGTTGATGTGCAAAACATGAATTCATAAAAAGTGTGTAAACATGAACATTATTATTTTTTCCGATTTCTGCGACACCACTTGAATGCAGCATTAATCTTTGGCCTGTTGGCTTCATTTAAAGGAGAAGATATGTTTAATATGAGGCTTTTTAACGAGAAGGAAATACATTTTAGAGTAACTTAAATTAAGACGAAGAATGAAATACGCAGACACATGGAGAGGAGATGAAGTGACTTACAGACTGAATCAATTAACACATCAGTTTTTTTATTTTGAAGTTATTAGTCGGAATTTAAAGTTTTGAAGAGTTTAAATTTAAGTCACTTACTTTTTGTTCTATAAACTGAACAAACAAAATAACAGAGAATTTTTACCAGCAGAAAATTGAACATTAAAGATTCAGTTTAACAGAAGATGAGTTATGACACTTTTCCTCCATGGATGAGGAATAATGACGTAATGACGTTAAATATATCAAACTTTTACGTTTTTTTTTTCCGGATAAATCTGTGAGTTTTTTTGATTTTTATCTCCCGATGCAGAAGTTTAACTTTTTTCATTTAAAACTGATGAATTTGATGTTTAATTGAAGTTACAGATCGGAGCTGCTGGTCACTTTGATCGATTACTGATGGAGTCGGTCGGTCGGACTCGGTTTCAAACAAACGTTCGGGTCTCAGTTTGTCTGCAGGCTGAGGTTGGAGCTGCTGCAGGTTGGAGCTGCTGCAGGTTGGAGCTGCTGCAGCGGGGCGGAGACTTCTCACGACTTCACGCGAGTTTCACAACAACCTGCTTTGAAGCTTTGAAGCTGCAGGTACGAACACCTGACTTCTGTTTTCTGTTTTTTTTAAAAAAAAAAGAGTTTAAACGGAGAGACTCACCCAGAAAGGTCCATCAGAGCGGATCAACTCATGTCCTCTGAGAGTTCACTCTCATTCAGCCCGAGCACAGTTTCACTCTGTCATCACACGACAGGGTTAACTCACACACTTCCGCCCCGGACCTTCACAATAAAGGTCGAACTGAGGAAATGAAATCTGGCTGCAAATAACACTGAATATTTTACTAATAGATGAAATCAATGAAGTTAATTTGACAGTTTTTTTTGTATACGTGTGTGTTTCATTGTTTATTAGTATAAAACATGAAATATGTGCTGCCGTTACATTTTCAATATAAGTGTATAGATAGGCATGTCGAGGATTCAGGATTCACAAACTGATTCGTCAGATTTCTTTCATAGTCAGCTGATCATGGGAAGTTTTTTCTTGTTGTTTTTTTGGTGCTCCATGTCTGATCCATATTCTCCTTTGATCTACACATCTGTCAGATATTTTAATTCTACATCACGAGTCTCCTCGAGCTCGTGTCCCCGACTCTAATTAGAGCCACAATAAAAGAAGTCTCCAGGCTTCAACTGTACACACTGCTACACGTGAAAACTGATTTATTGTGTGCCGTTTATGGACCGGGTCCAAATTTAAAAAAGACTTTTATTTTGAAGGCTTGTCCTGCAGGATGTCAGGGCTTTTATTGTGGCGGTGCAGACAGGTGGGAGTGCAGACTGAGGAATGCAGCAGGTCCAGAGTCAGTGAGAGCGTCACCTCATACAGAGGTAGAGCAGCTTAGGACAAAAACAATCCACTTGTTTACTTTATTTATCATCTTATAACCTTCAAAAAGAGAACAGTTGTATTTCTGATTCTCTTCGTCCTTCGTGTAGATCTAACTCTCCCACACTTTGACGACTCTACACTCTATGAATCGTTCCCAGTAAATACACAGAGCCGGGTCAGCTTCCTCTGATTTAACGGACTGCTCCTTTAAACCTTAAATGAGTCTCTGCGGGCTCAGGAGCTTTGTGACGGTGTGACGTCATCGTGGCCTCAGGCTGCTTTCACACACTGATCATTTACCTCTAATCAGTGACATCATCTGGTGACATCATGACCTCCATTTCAAAGTAAAGGGTCAGACACACTGAGAGGTGAGGAAGACGAGGAAGACGAGGAGGTGCTGCAGAAAGTTGAGACAGGTAATGAACAGTCTGTCAACACTGTAATTAGACCGTCCCGACGACAGTGGACTGAAATGACATCGCTGCTGCTGCTCGGCCTTCACACTAAAACACGTGATGATAAAACAACAAGAAGAGGAAGAAGTAGAAGAAGAAGAGGAAGAAAAACAGAAGAAGAAGAAGAGGAAGAAAAACAGAAGAAGAAGAAGAAGTGGGTGATAAGTAAACCTCAGATTTCATGTTTTACGTCGTTACTTCCGCAGTCAGGCTTCACTGACCTCACGTGAACAACATCAGACTCATAACCTCAGCATGAACTCGGTCTAATAACCGGGTCAAACCCAGAATGAGTCCAGCTGAAACAACGCACTAATGTAGCATCAAATCAGATATACTGTATGTATCCATTATATACCCAGTATCAAATCCAGTACATGCCCAGTGTCAAATCCAGTACATACCCAGTGTCAAATCCAGTACATACCCAGTGTCAAATCCAGTACATACCCAGTGTCAAATCCAGTACATGCCCAGTGTCAAATCCAGTACATACCCAGTGTCAAATCCAGTATAAAACCAAAAATAAATCCAGTGTTGAACTTAATCTGATTCCAGTAACAACACAGAATGTAACCCATAATAAACACTGTATCAGGCCCAGTATACATCCAGTATGAAAACCAGTTTAAATTGGGTTTCAAATCCAGAAGTAGACCGGAATAAATCCAGCATCCAACCCAGAAAATTCCAACATAAATCCAATTTCAGTAATTTCAGTAAGAAAGGATAAAGCCCAGAATGCATACGGCATGTGAGCCAGAAGAAATCTGAACCCGAGTTTAGATCTGGGATCAAACCCAGTATGAATCCAACATTAAAACCAAAGATAAATCCAGTTCCAAACCCAATTTCAACCCACTAACAACATAAAACTAAACCCATAATGCAAACAGTATCTGATGCAGTATTAATCCAGTTTAAAGCCCAGTATAAATCCAGATAACAAACCAGTATACATTCTGTATCATACCCAGTATAAATCCAATAACAAACCAGTATACATTCTGTATCATACCCAGTATAAATCCAATAACAAACCAGTATACATTCTGTATCATACCCAGTATAAATCCAGATAACAAACCAGTATACATTCTGTATCATACCCAGTATAAATCCAATAACAAACCAGTATACATTCTGTATCATACCCAGTATGTATCAGACTCAGTTTCTCTGGTCCCAGTTCAATCCCAACCCAGTCTAAACTGGTGGTTAGAGGCCTGTGTGTGGGCTGACTGGGTAGATTAACATATAAATAACCTCCTCCCCCCTCAACTGGTGGGTGGGGGGGGGGGATTAAGGAGGTCAGTGAAAGAAAGAGTTTCTCTGTGGCTGAATGAGCGGGACGGGTGGGGGAGCGGGGGGGGGGGCGGAGGGTACAGGGGGGCTATGGGGTGCAGGGTGTCTGTTTGAAAACTGATCAATAACCTGATCACTGAATCAAACTCTTAAATAAGTTTGAGGTCGATGTTTCCTGACGCTCTCATGCACCTCGTGAGTGAAACCTGTTCTGGACCCCTGCAGCTCTGGGTGGGAATCCCCTCAGCCCAGGCGTCCCACAGGGGGCAGCGGGGTCAGTGGAGCTCCTTCAGACGGGCGGATGGACACTGGACGCTTTGTCCTCCAGACATTCCCAATCCACGGCGATGTTCCCACACAAGAGCAGGAAAAATTACAGGCTGAACCCGAACGCATCATTATGACAGAGAAGCATTCACCTGGACTCCCTCTGAATGCTACGGTGGCCCCTGAAGGTCAAGTGCACAAATATTTAAAGATTGAAAAAAAAGACATTTCAGCCAACAGCAAAAACATTTAATAAAATTCAGAAACATTTTACTTTAAAAGAAAACCTTAAATATATCTCACAGAAGGAGAACTCGTTTTTGCTATCCTGAAATATTTGTGTGTTTGACCTTCAGGGCCACCGTAGCACTATTCAAGAAGCTCAGAACTATATCTCACAGAAACTGAAATATTTGAGTTAAATTGGTGACACGCCCCCTGCACACATCTTTATGGTCTCCGTTAAGACCCTGACACAACGAGCAGACGGCAAACAACTAGTCGCGATGAAGGCCAAAAAGTTGCACTTGAACACACCACAAAGACTACAGCCGACCACCAACCACCACGTACGTTCTGCTCAGGAAATAACTCTCCGTGCCAGCAGGGGGCGGTAGTCCGTTGTTATGATACAAGAAGACCATTTTCACACCGCTGTTGCTCATCACTCGTATTATAGGTCGTCTACTAACGGAGAATAATGTCTGATAAAAAGTAGAAAATGGCGCTGGTGTTGTCAGCTCTTGGTTTTTCAGTGGAAAAAGAAAAGAAGAGGAGGAGGAGACAAATAAGGAGAAACCTCACTAATGGGTGAAAGCATGGAGACTACAGAGACATGCTCAAGGAGCTTTACTGAACCTGTGAGGAGAGCTGGAGAGAAATGAAACCTCCCAACAGCCAATCAGAGAGACTCATCACCGACCACCGATTCAACACGTGGAATCGTCTGAAAAAAGGCAGAAGGGGGCCGACATGTAGCGACGGAGCCGAATACACCGCAAAAAACTAGGGTGACAACTGCTCACAGACGGTCCAACTAGGACCGACAGCCGACGATCAGACAAACATTGTTCTTGGTGTTTCCGGGCCTTTAGTGCGTTCACCACAACACTAGAGTCAAAACGTGCAATATGTCGGCGTCTGTTCAGGGAGTGTTTTGGCTTCAGTTAAAGGCTTTCTATGTGATGTTTTGATCCAGCAGATGTCGCCCTTGAGCACCAGCATGAAACCAAAACAACTCTCGCTGCATTGTTGTGTTAGCATGCTAATGCTAGCGATCTTTATTATGCTCGTATCTTCACACTGCATGTAAATTTACCTGAAATGAGCGTGATCTAGAAACACAGTTAAGCAGTGAGTACAGTATGTTATTCTTCTTTTCTCTAGTCCCTCAATTAAACAACTTTTATACACGAGGGGAGGAGTCAGCCGGCCGTCCTGGCGATGTAAACAAAGTGAAGATAGGACTCTGAAAACTCTGAAAACATCACAGACAGTGGGACTCGGGTGTTACACCCATTGTAGACAGTCATGACTCACAGAGTTATTTTCAGAGGAGATACTGGATTTATATTTAAGTGTGAAAAATCATATATTAAGACTTTAAACATGAACAGTTGCATCAGTTATTTACAGTCAACGCTTCGGAGAAAGATGTGCTCTAAAACGTGCCAAAGAAACGTGTCTGGATGAGGCTCATCTTCATCTTTTAACCCCGATTTGAAAACAAAGTCGTGTGGATGTAGGTTACAGGTCAGGGTCTCTCCTGACCAGTATGACCTCCTCACAAACACACTGAATGTAGAAACACAGCGTCAGATTCAAACTCCTGCTGAGACATCTGCTCAATCCTCTGCCTGGAATATTTCTCTCCAAAACTCCAGGAAGTCCAGTACATAAGTGCACATAAGAAGGTTTTTACACACACACACACACACACACACACACACACACACACACACACACACACACACACACACACACACACACACACACACACACACACACACACACACACACACACACACACACACACACACACACACACACACACACACACACACACACACACACACACACACACTCTGTTGGGCTCTAATCTTTACTTCCTGGTGTCAGGATGAAAAACCAGCTCACAGCCAACAACTGTTTCGTTTATTGTCATGGCAACAACCGGCCTCTCTCACCCGCTTCTTGCTCCTTACCTAACATGCTGGCGCCCTCTGCTGGGAAGTCTGGGAATTGTCCCTCTGAGGGGACGCTGACGGTCCTGCGGAGACTCCGGGCCTTGGCTGAGTCTGTCGGGCTCTCCTGAGCCTCTCCCGCAGCCTGAGGGGGGGAGGGGGAGGTTACTGTGCGTTACAGGCTCTTTAAAGGAGAAGTCTAACAATCAAACCATTAAAAAGGAACAGTAACTGAAACATTTGATGACATGATCTAGAATTGTGTGATTTTACTGCATTTTGCATTGTTTTTTTATGTTGAAATTTATTTTAGATTAGATATTTTTGGGGGCTCTGTCTGTAGGGACTTGGGTCGGGAACCAGACGGTCGCCGGTTCAAGTCCTGGTGCAGACCAACACATGGAAGCTGGTCTGTTAGCTGGAGAGGTGCCAGGGCACTTCCTGACCCAGAACCTCCACAAGATACGTGTGCATAATTTGATCAACAATATTGTGTTGGATTTGAAAAGGCAAAAATATTTCTGACACCAAAACAAACTCAATGATTGAGTCAGAGGTAGAGCAGCAACTTTTATTTTGAGAGGTAAAATCTCTGATTTTTGTCAGTGGAGTCAGGTGTGTGATGTAATATCTGTTTGTGGTTAAAAATTATCTTCCTCTTTAACAAAACAATGTTTTTATTAATCTGAAACAGCCATGTCATGGCTCTCTTCAAGGAGGTGTTGGTCTGCTGCTGTTGTGATTGGTTGGTTTTGTGGATGTTGAACGACTTTGGTATGTTACATCCTTAGCTTAAAGCACAATTGTTGTTCAAAAAACCAACAACACAATAACAGAAAACAAACTGACTAATTAGGGCAGAGAGTTAAAATCCCTGTTTTTATCAATGGAGTCTGGTGTCTTTAAAGAGAGTGATGTAACAGGTTATTTATATACTTTCTCTGGTCCAAACAAATCCAGAGCATTGTGTTGTCCAGCAGCTTCATCAATGGGTCTGCTGGATGTAAATTTAAACTCTGAATCATGGACATTAACACTGAGTCCTTTTTTGGTCACTTTTACTGCTGTACAAAGTTAGATGTGTGATTAATCTTTAAGGTAATGATTTATTCCAATACACAAACTACAGCTTAGTCCTTCCAACTGTTAACATCTCCAGGAATAATACACAATAAATTAGAAATATTTCTCAGTTTAAGCTCTGTATGCACCACTTAGAGTCCATCCATAGAAATGTAGATGTGTATAATATGTTGCGTCTTGTCTAAGTGTCCTGACCTCATCGTCCTTGTTGAGCAGGATGAGCTGGCTGTCGGTCAGGATGCAGAACTTCCTCTCCCAGGCCCCGCTGTCGGTGTAAGGACTCTGACCGCAGGAGAACTGATGGGCTGGAGGACCTTTGACATCTGAGAACAGAGAAATGAAATATCAGAAAATGCTTGTTTGTTTTTATCGATGCAATCTAAGGACGTAAGAAGAATCGTAACCCTCTGAGGTCTTATTGACGAGCTGAAAATGTTTATGATGCAAATTTGTACGATTAGAGTGAAATCGTGACAGTTTGTTTGTAATCAAGCTCTGCAAACTGTTTACAGGCAAGGCAGGCAACTGCTTGGGGCCCCAGACCAGTCGGGGGCCCCTGAGGGCTCACAAACTTAAACCAAAGCAATGTGCAACTTTTGCAACGACAGTAGAAAACCCTCCCGAAAGGGGCGCCATCTGACAGCACTCACTCTCGTTGCCCTGCAGAGCGTTGCAGCATGATTAATGTGAAAACCAAAGTTCATCAATTAAAGTCAACAAAGATAAATTCAGAGGAATTATCCGTCTACAGTAGAGAAAAAAGAAACAGGATAAAAGAGGAGTAAGCGTGGGGACACTGGCAGACATGATGGTGATGAACGCTGATTGGATGGGCGTCAAATTGATTTCTGCAGAAGGCCCTAACAGACTCTAAAATCGCCACTGCTGATTTAATCTTTGACCGTAAACTCAAGTCAAACTTTGTCCCATTTACTCATGTCTCTCCTGTGTTCCTCCTCTAATAAATCTGCATCAATAAAACACACAACACGAGTTATAAAGACGGATTCAGATCAAGTGTAGAAATACTTTATTGATGAGTGATTACAGGTGACAGAGGATTCACACTAACAAGATATTTTGACTCTTTATTTTGAACTCTTTGTTGTTTTCAAAGAACATAAAGCGTTCTTAGTTTGGATTCTTCAGAGGACGTTTCATCCACTGAAGATGAAGATGGTAAAGAAACATGAACAAAAGCTTTGACAAAGACAGTCTTCAGGTCTGATATTTGACATTTCAAACATGATAACAAATCTACGGAGCCATACCTTTGTAGGATGAAGCTCCAGAATGACTCAAACTTTTAAAAACAGGAGTAATGTTGAGTTACTTGGAGCCCTCGAAGAATAAGTAAGGAAAAATAAAAAACTGCTCTCTCTCTCTCTCTCTCTCTCAAGTGCGATCGTCATCAAACTGTCCTAACCCCTCTTAAAACAAGAACAACAATAAACCAAAACAAACATATAAGATAAGATAAGGCCATTTGTCACAGAAAATTAATCACAATCTGGATCATGTTTAAAAGTTCACAGTTTGCCATTCTTACAAGTTCATAAACAAAATAATGCCGTACTAAATTATATATCACTTTTACATATTGGCTACTTGTAAACAGAAACTTTGCAGGGCTGGAATAGTGCAGAGTCAACTGTCCAGTCCACATGTTTATAAAATATTCAATGAATGCATTCATTATTGTGCATAAGACACAAAAAGGACAAAAAGACGAGATAAGAATCATAAAGTTCTGCAGAAACAAAACAAAAAATGTTGAATAAAAACTGACCAGAATGCAGGAAAAGAAATGAAAGCTGCTTAAAATGTTTACTTTTGAATGTCATGGATGCTCTGTTTGGATAACCACCCGTGGTTCGGGCTGCACGTGATCTACAGATCATTCACTTTACATACAGGAAGTGAATGTGTGTGTGAGTTTGTGTTGGTTGGGTGTTTAGCTTCTGTTGAATTTGAAGATATCATTTGGCCATGAATCTTGCATGTCCCAAAATGCCTTGAATACGATATATTAACAGAAAGAATTCTGGACCTCACTATTTTCTAAACCCTGGTTACAGCCCTGACTACACCAACAAGATTAAAGATGGAACTACGATTTAGTAAGAAGTCAAGTCAACTTTATTGTCAATTTCAAAATATGCCAGAAATACAGTGGAATCGAAATTGCGTTTGTCTCCGTCCCGCGGTGCAATACAACCAAAATAAGGTAAAATAGAAAAAACAAAATGAGGTAAAAATAAGATAAATAATATTTACAGTAATAAATTCTAAATTGTGCAAAAGGTACAAAATGGTAAATAAAATAATAAAATAAATAAAATAAATAAAATAAATAAAATAAATAAAATTTAAAGAAAAAGTAAAGAAAAAGTAAACTTGTGCAATGTGCAGTAAACTGAGTGTACTTTGAATAGTTAGCTTCAGAGTTATTAGTCCAGAGTTCTTGGTGGCAAACGGGAGGGGGTTTCAACGTCCAGTGTTCGTGGGGGCAGAGGGGAGGGAAGGAAGAGAGGGGAGAGAGTTAAGCTTCCTGACAGCTTGGTGGAAGAAGCTGTTTCCCAGTCTGGTGGAGCCGGCCCGCAGGCTGCAGTACCGTTTCCCCGATGGCAGGAGGCTGAAGAGGCTGTGTGAGGGGTGGGTGGGGTCACGCACAATGCTGGTTGCTTTGCGGGTGAGGCGGGTACCGTAGAGGTCCAGAAGAGAGGGGAGTGGGACACCGAGAATCCGTTCAGCAGCCTTCACTGTGCACTGCAGGGTCTTGCGGTTGGCAGCAGTGCAGCTCCCAAGCCACACAGTGATGCAGCTGGTCAGGATGCTCTCGATGGTGCCTCTGTAGAAGGAGCACATGATGGATGGGGGGGCTCGTGGTCTCTTGCGGAGGAAGTAGAGGCGCTGCTGGGACTCCTTGGCCAGTGATGTGGTGTTGGTTGTCCAGGAGAGATCCTCACTGATGTGAACCCCTAGGAACTTGGTGCTGCTCACTCCCTCCACAGCAGCACCGTCGATGGTCAGTGGGGGTTTAGGAGTGGGGACTCTCCGGAAGTCGACAACAACCTCCTTGGTCTTGTCGACGTTCAGGAAGAGGTTGTTGTCTCTGCACCACGTGGCCAGTTGGCTGACCTCCATCCTGTAGTGCGTCTCATCGTTGTTGGAGATGAGACGAACTTCACAATGTGGTTGCTGCTGAAGGATGGAGCGCAGTCGTGGGTCAGCAGCGTGAAGAGCAGGGGACTGAGCACACAACCTTAGGGGGCCCCAGTGCTCATGACGGTGGTTTTTGATGTGCTGCCGTCGACCCGCACTGTTTGAGGCCTCTCGCTGAGGAAGTCCAGCAGCCAGTTGCACAGGGAAGTGCTGAGCCCCAGCTGGTCCAGTTTGCTGATCAGCTGCTGAGGGATGATGGTGTTGAATGCTGAACTGAAGTCTATGAACAGCATTCTGACGTATGAGTTTTCGGTGTCCAGGTGGGTGATGGCTGGGTGAAGAGCAGAACAGATGGCATCCTCGGTGGATCTGTTACCTCGGTATGCAAACTGGTAGGGGTCCAGGGTGGCGGGGAGGGTGGATTTGATGTGGGCCATGACTAACCTTTCAAAGCACTTCATGGCGATGGGGGTCAGTGCAACGGGTCGATAGTCATTGAAAGTGGATGGTGAGGGCTTCTTTGGAACGGGTATGATGGTGGTGGCTTTGAAGCACGACGGAACAACAGCCTGACTCAGAGAAGCGTTGAAAATGTCTGTGAAGACATCTTTGAGCTCCTCTGCACAGTCCTTCAGCACACGGCCAGGAATGTTGTCTGGACCTGCAGCCTTGCGGGTGTTGATCTTGGAGAAGGTTCTCTTCATGCTGGCTGCAGTCAGGCACAGGGTCTGGTCGTGGGGAGGGGGGGGTGGTCTTCTGTGGGGGCGTGCTGTTGTGTGCTTCAAACCTGGCAAAGAAGCTGTTGAGGTCGTTCAGCAGAGAGGTGTTGCTGTCACAGGTCTGTGGCTTGGGTTTGTAGTCCGTGATGGTCTGGATACCACGCCACAGGCTCTGCGCGTCTCTGCTGTCCTTGAAGTGTCCGGTTATTTTTAGTGTGTAGCTGCGTTTGGCTTCCCTGATGCCACGGGACAGGTTGGCCCTCTCTGTTCTCAGGTAGGCTGCGTCCCCAGCTCTGAAGGCGGTGTTCCTGGCCCTCAGTAGCCCGCGTACCTCTCCTGTCAGCCATGGCTTCTGGTTAGCCCGGGTGGTGATGGTTCTGGTGGTGGTGACATCAGCAATGCATTTGCTAATGTAGGAGGTAACAGTGTCATAATAAGAAGAGTAAAACGTGATGATCTGAAGTTATTATTCTACAACTGTAGAGTGATTTCAGATCAGATAATAATCATTACTGTTTTATTCTCTCCATGCAGGATAATAACTCATAATGCACACAAAGATACAGATGATGCCTTCAGGGACTCCTTAGAGTTCAAGTGAAAAAGTCTGAAATCAAACATTCACAGCAGCTGAAGCAACAGATGACAGTTAACCAGTTAACACGCTGAGCAGATTATCTTTAAATAGACTCCAACAAACCAACCAATCAGGATCAAGATTTTACCTGCTGTGGAAATACTCAAAGTTATAATGAATGATTCAACAATACAACATCACCATCACCATGACGACGCAGTCACACAACCCTAAGAGAATCAGAGACGAAGATTCAGAACATCATCATCATCATCATGTATTAGTGTTCCACAGTCACAGAGATCTTCTTTGGTAAAATCTTTAGTTTATCACCAGTGCTAATGTATGGAAACATCCTCTCAGTGAAAGTGTGTGTGTAGGTGTGTATGTGTGTGTTAGTATCAGGATCAGAGAACGACAGCTCTCCTCTGTTACAGTCCAGATTCACTCTGATCCTCTGAGGCTTCTTCTTCACTGAGAGATCAGTGACTGGATGTGATGTGGAGACTGCTTCATATTTATCATCATAGAAACATATTAACCAAAATCCAGACCATTTGTCTCCCTTCCTCTTTACAGACTCTGCTAACACACCCAGGTTCCAGCGTGTACTGTCTCCAACCTGGACGTCCCAGCTGTGAGTCCCTGAGTTAAAGCCCTCAGAGCCCAGGACAGAGCTGAAAGGATCAATCCTCTCTGGATTATCAGGAAGCTGCTGTCTCTCTCCTGGTCTCACACAGGTCAGATCTTCAGACAGGATGAGTTCTGGATTAGCAGTGTTTGGGTCCAGAATGACCGGACTGTAGGAGACCATGTCCTTCATCTTGTTCCAGATGTTGAAGGTCAGGTTGCCCAGGTGTTTGGCCTGGTCTATCAGAGCTCCTGAGGGCAGCTGTGGATCCTCCAGCAGGGGGCGCTGCTGGACTCTTTCCACTGCAGCCTTGTAGTTTTTCAGGAATGAGACGTCTTCAGCTCTCAGCTCGTCCTCTGTGTCTCTGACTGTGTGTGAAAGAGCTGCTATCTCTCTGCTCAGAGCCTCCATCTCCTCCTTCATCCTCTGACTCTTCTGCTCCTCTTCCTCCCTCAGTGCACACAGCCTGGCCTCCTCTTCCTCTTCTAGAAGCTTCTGAAGCTTCTTAAACTGCTCCTTAATCTGCCTCTCTGTGTGTCGGGCCTGGACCTGAATGTAGAGGCCCTGCAGAGGGCGCCATGGATCTAAACTTCCACCTGATCAGCTGTGTCTACCTGCTGCTCCTCTATCCAGCAGAGGAGGAGGAGGAGGTGGATTAAAAATGAAAGAGATGTCTGCAGGAATCAGCAGGGCCGTCTGATCTCGGCTGACACTCGGTAGCACTCAGCAGAGCAGACTCAGCAGAGGTCAGAGGTCACGTCACCGCGTGTTGGACAGGAAGTGATAGCAGAGAGCAGGGGGACACAAAGTGGTGTTTGTTTCAGTCTGATGAAGGCAGAATGTGTGGCGCCTGTCTGCTCATGTCTGAAATTGTGTTACTTAAAAATTATGTATCTGTGAAATTTATAATGGCATGTTTGTTTCTAAAACTATTTTACCATTAATTAGTTTTAATTGTTCATAAAGTAGTAATATGTAACTACCAAACCACCAAATCACAGCAGCTGTTTTTCCAAAAAGCGTTACATAATGAGGATGTACTTTTTGAAGTGTTGTTATTCGTCTGTTTCTCTACACATCCAGTCAAAATATATTTAAACACCGTAAGCACTTTTTAAAGGAGCAGTATGTAACTCTGACCCCTAGTGTTTAAAATGGGTACTGCAGTCTAAATTCTAAACATCATAGAGAGCTGTCTCCCCCCCCCCTCACTCAGGTCACCATGTGGTGGACTCTGAAGCTTCAGTGTTTATCCAGCTCTGCATGGGTCTGTAAACCTTTCTGTGTTCTAACCTCTCTCCATTTTTCAAAAGCATCTCCAATATTGATCCTAGTTTGAGCACGTTTCTGCTCGTGGAGCTTATTAGAAACATGCAGAGGCTTTTTAGGTCGGGTACAATCACTTCTATCTGAACCACTTCTCTTGCCCGCTTCCATCGCTGCAACACCTGTTGGTTTGAGTGTCTTAAAAGCGCCTACCTTCTCTGGTCCAAACAAATCCAGAGCATTCAGGAGCAGAATCTAAAGTTAGAAGGAGGACATACTGGCTGCTGCATTGTTGTCAGAGAAGCCAGCACTTCAACATAGCATGTTTCCTTAATGATCAGATAGTAAGATACCTTTATCATTTACTGCTCCTTTAATCACTGTATTAATCACAGGTCTAATATTCAACTATTTGGCATTTCAAAACAGTTAAGTCCATACTGACAATTTGAAGCAATTCTTTTGTGTCGATTTAAAGTGTGTTGATTTGAGAAAATAAAAGTTATTAGCTCCCGCTCTATCTGTGTGTGTGTGTGTGTGTGTGTGTGTGTGTGTGTGTGTGTGTGTGTGTGTGTGTGTGTGTGTGTGTGTGTGTGTGTGTGTGTGTGTGTGTGTGTGTGTGTGTGTGTGTGTGTGTGTGTGCGTCAGAGAGTCGTGTTAAGTTTAAAACAAAAGCTACGTCTGTTTGTGTGCAGCGTCTCGTCCACTGCGGCAAGTAAACAGAAGGTGCTTTCACTGTGCTTCGATGTGCTGGGATAATTCAGCGTTTGCCTGCCTTGGTAAACACCACACAGACACAGACACAGACACAGACACAGACACACACACAGACACAGACACACACACACACACAAATTGACTATGATGGACAATTGATTTCAAACTAATCCAGCGTTAACTGATATCTCTGCTTGTCTGCCAAGAGGGAGGCCAACACAGGAAGCAGTCAGTCCTGGATTGGATTATTTATGTGATTTTCCAAACACTGACAGATCATCAGATATAATTCACACCGTGAGCGGACTTTCTTCACTTAAGCGATCTGCATCGATAGAGGGCAGACCAGAGGCTCCAGCATTAATGATTCTAAATTCTGACATTCATTAGAACCTGGGGGAGAAAGTTCAGATTCGGACTGTAATGAGCCCTTCATATTTAAAATATACAGTCCATCAGCCCACGAGGCCGTCTGCAGTAGTTTGCAGTTTGATCCAGCAGAGGGCGCTCTCAATGTAACTTCACCATTGCATGCCCTTTTGACCTCAGTAAATGAAGACTAACATTGTGTTGTAGACTTCCTGTCCAGGTCGATCTATTCTGCCCAGCTTGACGAAAGCAAAGCTACTACAAATCTTCTATGTTTTTTATTACAGTGTCTAGAGGTCTGTGAAAGTGTGGTGTACATTTTACTTCCAGTCTCCGTCTGGGTTGAATCAAAGTTACAGTAAAGAGGGAAGCTTCAAACATCAGTAATCACTTCCACAGTTTGAACTGCTGTTCCTGAAACTGCATCACGTCACAGTGAGAATAAAATGATCTGCACTGATGAATCACCGTCGACTCTGGAGGGAAGTGAAGTGACTCGCTGACTGCTGAGAAATGTTTGTAAAATTCAGCAGAAACAACAAAGTACGTCACAGAACAACCTCACAAAGTCCTGCAAACACTCCATGGAATTGAGAGATAAACCAAAGAGGTCAGAGGTCACATACAGGGAAAATGATCAGTATTTATGTTACACAAAGTCATGATTCTCTTAACTTGTCTTTCATAAAGGAGTCGCTCAGTGCTCTTTGAAATGTGGAAGTTCGAGTCTCCAGTGTCAGGGATTCACACAATCATAACGCTGATTTCAGAGTCTAGGATTGACACTTGTCTTCAGTTTTCTGATTATCTCTTCGAAAAATAATTTTTTTTAACATTTTGACAAAAAAGATGGCTCGACCTTTATGGTATTTTTTGGGGCCGATACCGACATCAATATGGCTGGGAGACAAAAAACTCAATACCGATATATTTTGCCGATATCGGTCTTCATCTGTAGAGATAGATTTAGATATTCACATTTAATTTGTCGATCGTTCTAATTCAGTCATCAAACACATGTGAAAAAGATATATACTGAAGACAAGATGGTCACTCAACTGGAGAGTAACTGAGCATGTATGTGAATCACCGTTTGACACTCTGGAGACTGATGATGCCATACAGCACCCTCTGCTGGTGAAAGAGAACTGCTTAAGAGTTTATTTAAGAGAGCAGTTTGTGATTACTGGTGTATTTGCATTGTGATATAAGCTTAGTAATTAAGTAACTAATTTGAGACTGATTTTAGTGATATTTTGGTTATATTTCCCTGATTACAGGGTGGTGCCCCCGCGTTGATTAAACATAGTTTATGATATCGTTATTTATATTAATAATAATTAAATGTAATTATTAAAGAATATAACCAAAGTTGACTTGATACAACCCCAACATTGATTAATCGGTCGGGCTCCAGTAAAAATGAAACAATGTGGGCCCAATCACACTGAGATGCCACCCGTTCAACTTTTCAGCTCAAGACGCTCCCAGCTGATTTATTCCCCAGATATGCTTCAGCGCTTTTGGAGCAGCCGTGCCTCGCTAATTGGGCCCTTTAGATACCTGCTTCGACAAGAATGCAAACAAGAAAAAAGTTTTATGGACCCCATATTGGATCATTTCTTGTTTTTAATTTCCTAAAAGTGCAGGCGAACTCCCGAAACATTGTCAATGTATTTATGTAATTGAGATATCGCTCTATTTCTTTTGCTCATAGCAGCTTTTGATTAAAAAACACAACTGAAGATCTGAAGTATTTATCAAAGCTTGTGTATTCTTTGATGCCTTCGATCAATAAATTAATGAAGAGAAAGTATCAAAACTATCAAAAATGATGACGATGCTGCTTAATAGCACAGAGTCAGATTCACACCCGGGACTGATTTCAGAGAATACTCGCTCTGATTCCACATAAGAGAAGTCAGGAGTAAACACAAACAATAATAATGATGAACACCTGGGCTACAGACAGCATCTAGTTAACAGGCAGCAGCTTCTTTCAGACAGAAGAGGCTGCAGAAAAATGTGCAGGTTTGTTGATGAAGTGCAGCCACGTGAAGCCAGTGGAGCAGAGCTGAAGGAGAGCCGTGTGTTGGAGCAGAAAGCAGCTGAGCAGAAACGTTCTCCGCTGACTATTTCGGGCTGCATACTAAATCATCCACGTCAGAGCCAGGCCCAGAAACCCCTTAGAGATCTGAGGGATCACACCTGCTTCTGTTCAGAGGTGCAGAGAGGACGAGCAGCGGACAAAAAGAGGTGGAAAAGAAGACTAAATGGACGGTTTCTGTTCGTTATAGAGCAGTGAGGGGGGATACGAGTTCGACGGACCTCGCTGACGGGACACGTGGACACCTCGGAGGCCGACAGATGAGCAGAGCTGAACAAAGATGGGACGGAGACAGAAGGAAAGGCAGGCTGCCGGCTGCTTGTCTTACATAACAACGCGTACCTCCTGAACCAGAGTCCTGCTGCAGCCAAACATCACGCAACGCTCCACAGAGAATTCAGCGACTAAAATATAAACACACACAGGATCACAAACACCAATCAGAGGACGAGAGAATGAGCCATGATCAGTCTTTAAATGTAGAAACTATCCAGTACAGAACCTCCTCTAGAAATCCCTCAATTTAAGTGTCATACAACTTCATCCCTTCAGTGGTTGAAGCGTCCTGCTTCATTTGTGTCTCCAGAAGGAAAACACTCTTTAGTAGAGCCCGATCGATTAATCGTCCAAAATATCAGCCGATATTAGCATATCCAGTATCGGCTAATCTTATCTCCGATGTGCGCGCATGGATTTATTCACCAGTCAAATAGCATTTCATTTGAGTATCACTGTATTACACTAGCAGTTCTCTTTCACCAGCAGGGGGCGCTATATGGATTACAACAAGCATCATCACTCTGCAAAGTGTCGAGCAATGATGCATGTAAATGCTCCGTTACTTTCCAGCTGAGTGACCATCTTGTCTTCGTTAAATCTTTTCTACAAATGTTTCATAACTGCATTTGAGGGATCAACAAAATAAATGTGAATATCTACAGATGGAACATAGATCCAAGAAAGATATCGGCAGATATATATGAATCAGCTTTTTTTTTAAATCCCCACTATCAATGTCGGTATCGGCCCCAAAAACCACTTATCGGTCGGTGCAGAGGGAGGCTTGGGAGGGTGGTAGGTTTTAGGTTAGGGACTGTGGCTATGATGTTATCCCGCTTTATTAGCTCTCATATGTTGTAATGATTAATTGTGTATTTTGTATCGTTTGTGTTTACCTGCGCAGAGTTTGCAGATTTACAGCTAAATCTGGTTTAATGCATCTCCTCTCACGAATTGAGATTGATGTATATTTTCTACACGGCCCCTGACAAACTAATCTAAATCCAAACAGTCCTGATTCCCAGACATTGAATTGGATCATTCTTCCACTTTTTCATCCGATACTGACCTCAAAACTTGACTACACACACGATGCGTCTGTGAGATGGTCAAACTCACAGCTTTATTTTCTAAAGGTTTATTAGTGATAGGACAGTGGATAGAGTCAGAAATCAGGGATGGAACAGGGGCTGCCCGCTTGGAGGACTATAGCCTCTGTAGGGCGCATGCACTAACCACTAGGCCACCGGCGCCCCCTTGGCTTTATATTTGAGGTCAGTCACATTGACATCGTCCTCCATTGACTCGCTCTTGCCTTGGATCTTTGGGAAAAACACGTGTCTCAGTATGTTATGTTCTTCTTTTTAATTATAACGTCTTCTTGCACAACTGATTGTCTACATATTTTCTCACCAACTCATCACTTTTAAATGTCACGGCCTGACCTTTTCAGGGTCATCGCAAACTGTCCAACACCTCCCGACATCTCTGAGCTCTTTCATGGTCATAAGACTCACAACACAAACATCAATGAGAGCGTCAAAGAGGTCAATCTGTTTATGAAGACTTTTTTTCTTAAAGATCAAGAAGTTTTATTGTTTTAAAATGAATCAAAGTGTGATGCCGGTGGTCCACAGAAGTCCTCCCTGCCTGCAGAGTCCAGAGGGATTAACCTTCTATTTCTAAAATGGAGGCCCGGTAAAGGTCAGAGTGCCGACAAAACGGGGACGTGTGAATGGTTGTTTTCTGCTGCTAGTAATCCACTTAGAGAGACTCCCAATGGTTGGATTTTACTGGTGTATGTTGAAAGAGAATGTTAAATGTGTATGTTAATGTCTTGGTCTTGTCTCAGTCTTGCCCTGCCGTGGTCCTGGTCTTGACTCAGTCTTGATCCATAAATGTCTTGGTCTTGTCTTGGTCTGGAAGCACTCCAGTGTGACTTTGGCGTTTGAAATTGTTATTACATTTGACACAATATCACACAGAAACACTGCAACGCATGCAAATGCTTTGTTCCCAGGATGTTTACACTGATGTCACAGTCTGCAGTAACACTGACAGGAGACAAGAGTTTAAAATAAACTGTAACACGCCTGAACATACATATCACATGACCATTCACGTACACTCGATGGGAATGTCAGAACCATGTGGAAATTTTTTTAGCAAAGTTCCAGAGATTTCTTTGTTAAGATCGACAATAATTTGGCAGTGTTACAGAAAGCAGAAAATATCGAAGAGTTAAAGGAGTATTTTGGGAATGCCTGACCCATCTTTTTGAAAGGCTTTAATTCATGCGTGTGCACAATCAACCACATCCCCCAAAATGTTCTAAATAAATCAGGGGTAAGAAAGTCTACGGCAAAAATCTCAAGAAGAGTGTGGACTCTGGATGTAAGCGCAGACACAGGATAAATATGAATGTGATCAAACGTAAACATGAATGGGAACCTGAACACCATCAGTCGGTATTTGCAGCTTCACAAGCATGAGAAGCATTTAGTGGAGCTGCCAGTGTGTGTCTATGTGTGTGTGTGTGTGTGTGTGTGTGGACAGGTGGTGGACTCTCCCCTGCTCTCAGACATTCCCAGTGGAGGATTGGCCGGAGTCGAGTTTCCCTTCACACCCGCCCACACCACCCCCACAACACCTGAGACACACACACATTCACACTCTCTCACACACTCTCAGCTATGATTTATTTTTTCTATTTCCTCCATCCATGAGGTGGAGGTACACTCCTCGTTTGTTCCTCCTGTCGGGGTCTCTGCAGGTTATCTGCCTCGCTTACAGGCACCTCAACACGTTGAATCAATGAATTCTACACGAGAGCCTTAAAGAGCAGCAGTTTGCTCCAGTTTGAACTTCAAAACTGATGGTGACAGTAGCTTAGGGCGCCCTCCTCCTAGGCCTCGTGACGAAACACGATTGTCCCCCCTCCCCATTCCTCTGATGGCCTACACTCACACTGCTCCAGACCAAACCTGGCCTGAGCACGGTTACATACATGTAAGCGCTGCCTGAGCGCACTGGAACGGCACTCTGAGACTTTTTTCTGCAAGTGGGGACATAGAAGTATGCCGTTTGCATAATCCGGTTGAAATTGATAGAGCCTTCATTTTTTTGAGTGCTTCAACATCCGATCATCACTGAGGTGGTAAAAACAAACAATATGGTCAGATATTGTTTGGACATGTAAGGTGGCTTGATTGATTCACGTCATCAACTCAGGTGGAAAACACTCCACCTTTACATTTCCGGTATGATAGGGGTACAGTCCACACTGCGTTCCCGGGCTTGTGCTCCTGCTTGACGTACCGTACTGTAGCGAAGCACACCTCTTCCTCCACTTCCGCTGAGGAAGTGTACCGTGCTTTAGCACAGAAAAGGGCACTCGCACTAGTTAAACAAACTGGACTTTTCGGGTTTAAGCGTGCTGTGGTAACTTCTTTCCTTGATGAGGAAGAAGAGGATCATAGAGAGACATGTCTGAAGGGTCTCTGTTGGATTTTTGGGTATATTTTGCATTACACAACTTAAGTTTTCCAGGTTTTCCAGGACACTCAGAGAAAAGGTCTTCACTGGCAGAAGAGTCCAGAGTCTGACATGTTCTCACGCACGCATGCACGCGCACGCACGCACGCGCACGCACGCACGCACGCACGCGCACGCACGCACACACAAACAAACACACACACACACAAACACACACACACTAACAGGCCAACAGAGGCAGCTTTGTCTGTCGACCTGTATACTCCCGTGTGCAGCCAGCAGGCCTGGTCTCCATGGAAACCAGTAAACACAGCAGGTTTCTTCCACTAGCAGAGCAGTTGCATCATCACATCACTGCGTTATCAAGATGGGACCATTCAACAGGAAACAGAGGGGGGGAGGGGGGACCACAGTGAGAACACAGAGAGGGGTGTGTCGCTATGAATGACCCAGGCTGATGAAAACACACACACACACACACACACACACACACACACACACACACACACACACACACACACACACACACACACACACACACACACACACACACACACACACACACACACACACACACACACACACACACACACACACACACACACACACACACACATTAACATGATAAAACCTGATGCAGCTCATTGTCTCACAAAGAAAGTACCTGGTGACAACCTGTTAGCTAGGATCAGGACCAGGTCTCAGTCTGAGGACCTGTTAGCTATGATCAGTACCAGGTCTCAGTCTGATGACCTGTTAGCTAGGATCAGGACCAGGTCTCAGTCTGAAGACCTGTTAGCTAGGATCAGTACCAGGTCTCAGTCTGATGACCTGTTAGCTAGGATCAGGACCAGGTCTCAGTCTGATGACCTGTTAGCTAGGATCAGGACCAGGTCTCAGTCTGATGACCTGTTAGCTAGGATCAGGACCAGGTCTCAGTCTGATGACCTGTTAGCTAGGATCAGGACCAGGTCTCAGTCTGATGACCTGTTAGCTAGGATCAGGACCAGGTCTCAGTCTGATGACCTGTTAGCTAGGATCAGGACCAGGTCTCAGTCTGATGACCTGTTAGCTAGGATCAGGACCAGGTCTCAGTCTGATGACCTGTTAGCTAGGATCAGGACCAGGTCTCAGTCTGAAGACCTGTTAGCTAGGATCAGGACCAGGTCTCAGTCTGATGACCTGTTAGCTAGGATCAGGACCAGGTCTCAGTCTGAAGACCTGTTAGCTAGGATCAGGACCAGGTCTCAGTCTGAAGACCTGTTAGCTAGGATCAGGACCAGGTCTCAGTCTGATGACCTGTTAGCTAGGATCAGTACCAGGTCTCAGTCTGATGACCTGTTAGCTAGGATCAGGACCAGGTCTCAGTCTGAAGACCTGTTAGCTAGGATCAGGACCAGGTCTCAGTCTGATGACCTGTTAGCTAGGATCAGGACCAGGTCTCAGTCTGAAGACCTGTTAGCTAGGATCAGGACCAGGTCTCAGTCTGATGACCTGTTAGCTAGGATCAGGACCAGGTCTCAGTCTGATGACCTGTTAGCTAGGATCAGGACCAGGTCTCAGTCTGATGACCTGTTAGCTAGGATCAGTACCAGGTCTCAGTCTGAAGACCTGTTAGCTAGGATCAGGACCAGGTCTCAGTCTGACGACCTGTTAGCTAGGATCAGGACCAGGTCTCAGTCTGAAGACCTGTTAGCTAGGATCAGGACCAGGTCTCAGTCTGAAGACCTGTTAGCTAGGATCAGTACCAGGTCTCAGTCTGATGACCTGTTAGCTAGGATCAGGACCAGGTCTCAGTCTGATGACCTGTTAGCTAGGATCAGGACCAGGTCTCAGTCTGATGACCTGTTAGCTAGGATCAGGACCAGGTCTCAGTCTGATGACCTGTTAGCTAGGATCCGGACCAGGTCTCAGTCTGATGAACAGGTAAGCTTCAGACAGAATCCTCTTCTCACAGTGACAGAGGAGGATATGTTCTCCCTGAGGAGCAGCCTGCAGCTCTGTCTCTGACCGAGGTGTTAAACGGGCTGAGGCGAGCGTTTGTCTCACAGAGGAACCGATCCTCGACACAAAAACACTTCCTATCAAACACACAAAGCTTCTGTTCTGCTTCCTGTCAGAGGATCTCTGCTGGGAAACAATCTGTCAGGACCTCCATTATCTGTTTGTTTCAGAGTGTCTGAATGTGTCAAAAACAAAAGAAGACACTTAGCACAAGATGAAGGTGAGAGAATGAGAAAACACGAGGTTTAAATCAGATTTACGAACATGTTAACCCATCAGCCGATCATCAGAGCATACATCGGTAATCGTTAACATGCAGGGCTTTCACAGTTTGCAGAAAACTCCTGATATCTCCACTCTGAGCGTCTGTGAACGCAGACAGCTGACTTTATCTGGAGTTTCTCCTCCTCGTATTTATTCTGCAGAAAGTCAGAACGCAGCAGGATATAATCAGGAGAATTCACCTGGAGCCAGTGGGAGGGTGACGTTGATTCCCTGTGATCGCTGCACGACCATAGACTGTCTGCACGCCACCTCTACTCTCTAATGTTTTTTTCAAGTCTTACCTCAGGAGACCCCCCGCCCCCCTCCTGTCTGACAGGGATAATCTCCGGCTGTGAGGTGCATGTGTGAACAACAATTTTAAACCAATAAAAGTCTAAGGTGAGAGCGGGTTTCTGAAATTCTGCAGGTAGAATAAGTCAGAGTTCAGTCTGTGATGATTCTGCAGGTAGAATAAGTCAGAGTTCAGTCTGTGGTGATTCTGCAGGTAGAATAAGTCAGAGTTCAGTCTGTGATGATTCTGCAGGTAGAATAAGTCAGAGTTCAGTCTGTGATGATTCTGCAGGTAGAATAAGTCAGAGTTCAGTCTGTGATGATTCTGCAGGTAGAATAAGTCAGAGTTCAGTCTGTGATTCTGCAGGTAGAATAAGTCAGAGTTCAGTCTGTGATGATTCTGCAGGTAGAATAAGTCAGAGTTCAGTCTGTGATGATTCTGCAGGTAGAATAAGTCAGAGTTCAGTCTGTGATGATTCTGCAGGTAGAATAAGTCAGTGATTGTGGCTGAAGGCTGCAGCTCGGCTCTCTGGAGAGGACAGGTTCAGCACTCAGCCCGCTCACACAGAAACGTTGACACTATTCTGGTAACGCCCCAACATGCCACTTAAAGGGACACTTTGGGACTTCTTGTTTTCTTCCTTTCTGGAGGTCGCCGGGTTTTTAATGCTACTCCGCTCAAGCTCGTGACTCACGGGGGGATGGAGAGTCACGTCAAATATTTAGGAACTATCTTCTTTTTTAAACCGGAGGATAAAAGTTCAGGCAGACGTTTCTTTATACTTCTATTTGTTATTTTTCCGATGTCATAAACCAGCTCACAGACCAAACTTTCTTTAAAGGTTCTGTTCCTTTTAGATACTGAGGTGTTAAATTAAATCAAGTTCAAATTAAAGGAAAGTTTTGCCTTTATTACAAATGACAGCTGAAGAGTGACAGGAAGTGTTAGGAGTAGAGAGTCGGTGATGATGCAGCAAAGGGCCTCGAAACAACGCTATAATGAGAATATTTGTCTTTATATCAAAGCTACAGAATCACAATGTCTACAATGAGGGAGAAGCTCGAGTCCCGCTGGCTGTGTTGTTGTCAGAGCCGTGTTTACATGGACGGGACGGCCGGCTCCTCCCCTTGTGTATAAAAGCTGTTTTAGTCAAGAACTAGAGAGAAGAAGAAGAACATACTCACTGATTATTTGGATGTTAGTAAGAGTTTTTAGATCACGCTCATTCTGTGTCAGTTTACATGAAATGTGAAGCTACCAGCTAACTAAAGAGCGCTAACATTAGCATGCTAACACAACAATGTGAAGCTACAAGCTAACTAAAGAGCGCTAACATTAGCATGCTAACACCACAACACAGGACACAGGTGATTACAGCTTGAGCAAAGGACACAGTTTGTCCGCCGCTTGCGCTAAACTCCTTCATGTGAACGTGAGTGGAGGGGGGTTGGAGGTGTGTCTCTGGAGGAGAGCGGAGGCTTCAGTATGGAGGAGGCGTGGCCAAACAGCAGTTTGTTTTGGTTTAGTTCTGGTGCTCAAGGGCGACATCTACTGGATCAAAAAGTCGCACAAACTTCCTTCAAAGTATTTAAATGAATGCCATCAAACATCTGCACACAGAACTGTGAGCTGCCTGAATGGTAGAGTTCAACCTCTGGCAAGGCAGATAACCAGTCATAGTTAAGGATAAGGGGGGAGCCAATAAGAGCCCATGCCAACCCTTCTAGAAACACCCCTGACCTCTACGTATGTTACTCAGGCTGCAGAACTCTGACTTCTTAGAAACAACAGATTTAAATACACTGCAAAAAAAGAGGTTAAAAATAAAGTCAAAGGAATGATTCTGCTGAAGTTCAGATCGAGGAGGCAGGTGAGAAAGATTCTGTAAAAACTACAGCTTTTAAATTAACCATCTATTCTTCAGATCTTTACGACTCTAATCAAGCGTCCGTCAATCATTTGCAGAGTGTAGTAATGATTTCTGCGTGCTCCGTCATGGCGGCTCTTTGTAGAGGTGACTTATCTCTCTTTAATATTTAAACAGGCTGACTTCAGCTGCCTCTCCGACATTTGCATTTACAAAGCAGATTCTCTCACAAGTGTCAATCATGGCAGCAGCCCGCCTGCAGAGGTTAAAGGGGGTGGGGTCTCAGGGGCCAAAAGGTGGAGAGTGGTGTCACCTCAGATCAGGCTGACAAGGTCGTAGGTTTAACCCGGTAGAGCCGAATGAATTGTATTTGATTCACAATTTTTGAGACCTCTGCCTCCTTATTAACTAAACCAGATACATCCATCCATCCATTATCTTTACCGCTTTTCCCTCTCAGGGTTGACGGGGGCTGGAGCCTATCCCAGCTGTCATTGGGCGAGAGGCGGGATTACACCCTGGACTGGTCGCCAGTTAATCATGGGGCAACCAGCCACACTCACATTCACACCTACAGACAATTTAGAGTCACCAGTGAACCTAACGAGCATGTCTTTGGACTGTGGGAGGAAGACGGAGTACCCGGCAAAACAATCTCATAAATCTAGTGTGTTAAGGTTTTATTAGGACTCCAGATTCAAATAATCAGAATCCCTAGTGTTGAAAATGAGTACTGCAGTTTAAATTCTAAACATCATAGAGAGCTGTCTCCCCCCCCCCTCACTCACTCAGGTCACCATGTGGTGGACTCTGAAGCTTCAGTGTTTATCCAGCTCTGCATGGGTCTGTAAACCTTTCTGTGTTCTAACCTCTCTCCATTTTTCAAAAGCATCTCCAATATTGATCCTAGTTTGAGCACGTTTCTGCTCGTGGAGGGAAGTTCTGGGTAGACGCCAAAAACAAAAATAAAACAAACATATCTGTGTTAAAGTGAACCAACATGGCCGCCGCTGGACGCAGGCCTGAACTTTCCCACCACGGAGCTCTGAAAGGTTAATGAGCTCCTTTTGTTACTACAGGGGCTCTTATTGTGAAGGGGCAATTTACATACAAAAGGAAGACACACACACAAACACACGCACGCCTCCTTTGGTATGTAGGCGCTGTCTGCCCTGGTCTGTGGGACAGCCTCACATACACCCGCACACACACATTAAAAACACAGACACACACACACAGTGTGCATAAAAACACACACACATTTGGGTTAATTAGCCTCCAATTAGCAGAGGAGGTTCATTTTCACACGGAAATTGTATGAAAATGAACCTCCTGAATCAGGCCTCTGTGTGTGTGTGTGTGTGTGTGTGTGTGTGTGTCTGTGTGTCTGTGTGTGTGTGTGTGTGTGTGTGTGTGTGTGTGTGTGTGTGTGTGTGTGTGTAGAGAAGTGAGAGCTCTGTGGTTTTACTACCCAGCATGCTCCAGGCCTGCTGGAAACATTCATAGTAGTTCTCTGTTGGCTGCAGTTTCACACTGACTACACAAACTTCTTACAGCAGTGGTTCTCAACTGCTGGGTCGGGACCCAAAAGTGGGTCTCTCCAGGACCATCAAAGTATAACACATACAGACTTGGTTAAAAATCCCCACAATTCTTTGTAATTTGGTGCTTTATGAACTTTCTTGATGCTGTGAAAACGTGTTCTGTATTTTAGATTTGGTTCTGACGGTGGAGACAATAAAATGAGTTTCAGTCATTAAAGAGTAAAAATGTGGATCCAGAGGCGGCGTCTCCCCTCTCTGTGCTGCATCAGTTGTCAGTTCTGCATGAAAACACACATTCATTATCGCGGGGCTCACAGCATTAGGTCTGCACGTCATGCCATGATGTCCTAGTGGAAAATTCAATTATCATAACTTAACCTTCAAACTGGCTGCTCGGCTGAGCGTTTCACAGTCTGAGTTAAATGTTTTCTGGTTCTGAGCTCTCAATCAGCTCGAAGAAAAACTCAGACAAACAGAGACATTGACAAAAAGTAAACTGCCAAGTAGATGATCCACTGAAACCATTTTTGATTTTGTCTTCAAAATCGACTAAAAATGTTGTAGTATACATTCCAGACCAGTAGTTGGCGGTGAGAGAGAAAGAGAGAGAGAGAGAGAGAGGGAGAGGGAGAGAGAGGGAGAGGGAGAGGGAGAGAGAGGGAGAGAGAGAGAGGGAGAGAGAGAGAGAGGGAGAGAGAGAGAGAGAGGGAGAGAGAGAGACAGAGAGAGAGGGAGGGAGAGAGAGAGAGGGAGAGAGGGAGAGAGAGAGGGAGAGAGAGAGAGAGAGAGAGGGAGAGAGGGAGAGAGAGAGAGAGGGAGAGAGGGAGAGAGACATAGAGA
>NC_089198.1:2617535-2705387 GCF_963930695.1 Labrus bergylta | reverse complement strand
CCGACTCGCCGCCTGCACCGGGTTCAGACACGGACCTGAAGTAGGGGAAGATCCTGCGTAGAGACATTGTTCTGGATTGTTCTTCATGGCCTGAGGTGGACTCTGGGGCCGGGCTGGACCTCTGGAGCCCAAGCAGCCGCAGACGAGGAGCCTCTCTGTCGTGGCCTTTTCCCTCAGGGGCGGCCATCTTTGCTGCCCCCGGTGCCAGGCAGGCAGAAGTCCTCCACCTGTACCTGTCCAGGGGACGCTCAGGAGCCTGCTGGGGGTCTGACTGCTGCCAGCGCTTCCTGTAATGGTGCCAGCGGTACGAGGCCTCACATGACCCCTGGCGGCCGTCAGGGGGGCGTCGACTGCCACTCATGCTCTAGAACACGCCAACTTCCTCCAGGCAGTAGCGGCGAGCAGATGGAGACCTCCAACACGGCGGAAACAGCTGGTACGCACGTGGACAGCTGAGCTACATGTTTCCCCTCCGACGACTGGTTTGTGTTCAGAGTGACGACTCGTCAGGTCGTCTTCATGTGGACGGAGAGCGAGTTTGAGCTTCTTTCTCAAAGAGCAGGGGACCGTCTTCCTGGGAGGAAGTGAGCGTCAGATGAAGACAGAGTTTCTTTAAAGCCGGCCAATCAGGTCTCACCAAACTCTAAAAGCAGCAGACTGTGGTTTCCCCCTGTACACGCTGAAACTGAAACCACACACTCACTTTAGTCTGCCAGGCTTCGTGTTCGTTTACCAACCGAGTCTGTGTGGAGTCTTGTTCTGTGAGACGAACTGACCGATGTCAAGCTTTGTTTGGGAACAAATCAGCATTCTGTCAGGTTTCAGGACTGCTCTTATTTCAGTGTGCTGCGTATAGACATAAATATGGCTGAGTTACCCTCTGATGCATGAAAGTTTTAACATTTAACAAAGAGGAAATTCTGAGAGAGAATCACTGCATGTACAGTATAACCTACATTTGAGAGATATTCCGGTTTAATAGCAACTTCCCCCTGACACATCTGGTATCTTTGTAAACAGTGTCCTCTCTAGTTTTAAATAAAGTTAAGCAGGTTTGAATAAAGCTCAGCTGCACAGTGAGGGTTCTCACTGACTGACCAGCAGTGGATTGTTGGGGTGAGGAAGGTTAAATCTCTGAGCTCTCAGACCTCTGGGAGCTTATGAATATTCCCAAACTTTAAAGGGAAATCCCCCCTTGAGAGGAGAGGACACGAAAGGAGAGGAGAGGAGAGGAGAGGAGAGGGGAGGACACGAGAGGAGAGGAGAGGGGAGGAGAGGAGAGGAGAGGAGAGGGGAGGAGAGGAGATGACACGAGAGGAGAGGAGAGGAGAGGAGAGGGGAGGACACGAGAGGAGAGGAGAGGAGAGGAGAGGAGAGGAGAGGAGAGGAGAGGGGAGGAGAGGGGAGGAGAGGGGAGGGGAGGTTTTGGTTTTCAAAATACCTTTTATTTTACCACTACCAGGAGAAAATTATAACACTGTCACATCATCACTCAGATCAAGAGAAGGAAATAAATAAATAAATAAAAAATAAAACATAAAACAAAACAAGTGCAACAAAAGTCACAACATCAACAAAAACAACATTTACTGCATCAAAAATGAATAATCAGCTCTCCATCCCCACCCACAGAGCACAAAGCTTCTTCCACAGCCCATACACTATTAAAGTCTTGCACATTGTCCATCATTTGATAATAGGCAAATTCTACCTTTAGTCTGGCCTTCAAAAGTCCCTCCAGAACCAGCACCGGTTCCACACAGCCAGTACCCTGAGCTCGGTTCTTGCGTGTAAGCCAAATGGCCAACTTAGCCGAGCCAGATAAAAAGTTCATCAGTGTATGTACAGTCTTTTTCTTTGCAGAATACTTTGGCCCAAAAACAAACACTGCATAAGAGAAATCCTCCCCGAGAGCTTCAAACAAGCTTTTCATAAGGACAAACAAGAGTGAGAGCCTGGGACACTCAACAAACAGATGAGACAAAGTTTCAGTTAGTGAACAAAACAAACACTCCTCTCCCACCCCTGGATCAATGTGCGCTCTGTATCTGTTCGTGGCTATACCCCCATGCACAACTCTCCACTGGAGATCTGCTGTTCTCTTCTCAACAGGCAGCTTGTACAGGGACCGCCAGCTGCCTTTCGGGGAAACCTCCGGGCCAAAAAACTCGATCCACCTCGACTCTTTCACTCCCGACAGACCACGAAGATGTAGGACCTTAACACAGGACTGATAGAGTGCCTTTTTCCCTGCATCCTGGAACTTTCCCAGAACAGGAGTACTAAAGGACAGCAGTCCACCTCCTCTTTCCTGCCACTCCCCGACATCTGGGGTAACAGACAAAGATGGGAAGCTGTATTCGCCCTCTTCACTCCACTGCTCACACAGATTCTCAATGTTTAGAAATGTCACAAGTTTTACTGGAAGTGCAGCCAAGACTTCCTCCACCACTCTTTCAACCACCCGGCTGGAGGTGATATTGGTCCTTTCTTTGAGGGCGTCCAGGGTCAGTCTTACCAGGTGACCCAGTTTTGTGCAGCCTGCCTCTCTGAAACTGGCCCGGAGACTGGCTGACTGCAAAGTTGGAGTCCTTATAAAATCATTAAAAAATAACGGTTCCTCAAAGATCCACATTCCCAGACTCTCAGTTTTTTCCCTTTTGAATGTGTACATTTTCCATGCCTGCATTACAGACATATAAAAGGATGTTAATCCAGTGAGATCCACCTCCTCAAGCTTTAACAGAAAGAGCTGCTTAGTGTACCCCAGCCGTCCAGCTCTCCTCAGCAGCAGTCGAGCGATGTCCATCCAGCTGGGACCACAAGTGAAAAGGAGTCTCTGTGCAGTCTGGAGTCTGAATGAGGCAATTTTTGACTGAATGTCTATAAGTCCATGTCCCCCTTCAGCCACCGGCAGGTAGAGGACTGCCGCCTGGACCCAGTGTTTGCCTGACCAGAAGAAGTCCAGGATGGCCCTTTGAATGTCCTCCACCAGCCCTCTTGGAGGTGTCAAAGCCACAAGTCTGTGCCAGAGAGTCGAGGCAACCAAGTTATTGACCACCAGAACTCTTCCCCTATACGACAACTGGGATAGCAACCATTTCCATTTAGACAACCGAGCGCACACTTTCTCCCTAACTCCCTCCCAGTTTTTACTTTTAAAGCCCTCGGTACCCAAATAAACCCCCAACACCTTCAACCCCTCCCTCCCCCACTCAAGTCCACCAGGCAGACTGGGCACTGCCTGGTCCCTCCACTCTCCCACCAATAAGGCACCACTTTTTTCCCAGTTCACCCGTGCAGCTGTTGCCCTTTCATACAGGGACAGGGTGTCCCGCAGACACCGAACGTCCCCCTGATTGGAGATGAAGATGTTTACATCATCAGCATAGGCAGAAATTGTAGGGGGACATTCAATGCTACAGGCCGCGGGCAAAGAAAGCCCGCTGAGCCGGTCCCTCAACCTGCACAGCAAGGGCTCAATAGCCAAGCTGTACAGCTGGCCGGAGATGGGACAACCTTGTCTGATCCCTCGCCGTACAGGGATTGGCCGACTCAACCCCGTCCCCATCTTCACCAAACACTGTGCATCCTGATACAACAAACCAACTAATGACACAAAACCATCCCCAAAACCAAAAGACCTCAGTGCAGAAAACAAATACGAGTGATCCACCCTGTCAAACGCCTTCTCTTGATCCAGAGACACAATGCCAACATTTAGATTATAGATTTTACACACATCAATGACATCTCTGATAAGAAATATATTATCCATGATTGTCCGGTCTGGAACACAGTAACTCTGGTCTTTATGGACCACACTTCCCAGAACGTCCTTTAGTCTGTTCGATAAAGCTCTGGAGAGGATCTTGTAGTCCGCACAAAGCAAAGCAACCGGCCTCCAGTTTTTTAACAATGCCAGGTCACCTTTCTTGGGGAGCAAGGAAAGAACTGCTCTCTTACAAGAACCAGGAAGAGACCCGGTCCTGCAACACTCCATTAAAACACTATGCAGGTCAGACCCAAGAATATTCCAGAACCTCTTAAAAAAGTCTGTGGACAACCCATCTATTCCAGGTGCTCTTCCTGTTGCCATCTGAGTGACAGCAGCAGTGAGCTCCTCCAGAGACAGCTCCCCTTCCAGAAGAGACCTCTCCTCCATACTGAGCTGAGGGAGACCCTCCAGGAGCTCCCTGCGACACTCCTGGCTGCAACTCTCTGCTCCAAACAGATCCTCATAGAACTGCATGGCATGACTGCTCATTTCCTTTGGATCAGCTGTTATTCGACCTCCTGGCAGTTTCAGACAAGTCAGCAGCTTTTTTTGAGCCACAGATCTCTCAAGATTGAAAAAGAAAGACGTTGGGGCATCCATGTCTTTGAGTTGAAGGAAACGACTCCGCACAAGAGCTCCCTTCACCCTCTCCTGCAGGAAAGAGCTCAACTCCATACGTTTCTCCTTCAGCAGGGTACCAGTGGTGGGATCCACACTCCCATTTAACCCCTCCTCAAGGTTCTTAATGTTGTCCTCAAGATTTTTAATGACTGTTTTTAATCTAGCAGAAGAGTGTGACGTGTACTGCTGACAAAAAACACGAATCTGAGCTTTACCAACCTCCCACCAAAGCTTCAAAGAATCAAACTCAACTTTTCTTAATTGCCACTGATCCCAAAAACACCCAAAGTTTTTACAGAAAACATTGTCCAGTAGAAGCTTGTTATTAAAATGCCAGAAGGACTTAGCCCTTTCACCTGGTGAAATAATCAGCTCCACACTAACAAAATGGTGATCAGTGAAGCCGACAGGCAGAATATTACAATGAATTAATCTGGGGTTGAGAGTTCTGGAGATGTAAACCCTGTCCAGTCTAGCTGCACACACCCTGTTACTGTTAACCCTGACCCATGTATACTGTCTGGATTGTGGATGTTTCACTCTAAATGTGTCCAACAAATCCAGGTGAGAGATGACAGTGTTTAAAGTCTGGGATGAATGTGGATGTGGCTCCTCTCCTATTCTATCCACGGTGAAATCAAGTGTGCAGTTAAAATCACCACCAAGAATGATCTGATCCTGATTATAGATCACTAACTCCTTTTGGAGGCGGGTATAGAAAGCTACCCTTTCAGCTCCATTATTTGGAGCATAAATATTAGTGAAGCAGAAAACAGTGTCCTCTATTTCTGCTCTTACAATTAAAAGCCTTCCCTTTACAATTTCAGCACAAGAGACGATCTTTACATTTGCAGATGCTCTAAACAAAATGGCTACTCCTGCACTAAGGTTGGTGCCATGGCTAAGGTAGTTAGAGCCCTCCCACCATAAACCCCAATCTGTCTCATCTGATGGTGTGGTATGAGTCTCTTGTAAAAACAAGATATCAATGTTTTTCTGAGTTGAGATCTCAGAGATAAGGCCCCTTTTCTGTCTGTCTCTCCCACCATTAATGTTAAGAGATCCTATCTTAAGACTCCTCATAGAAAGATCAGAGAGAAAGAACAGACAAGTAGACACAAACAGGGAGCAGTAGAAGAAGAAAAACACCTTGTGATGCATGATCATTTCTTTGTCTTCTTCACACTCTTACGTCCAACTTTCCTCAGTGCGGTGATGTGCTTTTTAAGACGGAACCGTTTTTTCGCGTCCAGGAGGTCAAACCCAACCTGTCTTTTCAGTATGCTGACTGACTTTATGAACTTTTCAGTATCACTAAAGTAGTCACTTATTTTTACTGATTTGTTGTACGTTTCGTCCATAAACTGATTGATTGACTCTAAAGAATAAAGACCAGAGCCACTATTTGGCAAATCAGCAATGGATGCATTGTCTGACTCATAATCTTCATCCATGTCCTCTCCTTCACATGATGCCTGGCTACAACACACTGTCTTACCTTCCTTCAATGAAACATCTACAACTGCAGAACTTGTGGAATCTTCAGTTTTATCATTATCTACAGTCTGTGATTTTTCTGTAGCCTGAGAGCTGGTCGAAGCCACTTCTACCTCAGCCACGGCCTCAGCACAAGGCGCGGACGCGGCCTCCGCCCCAGGCGCGGACGCGGACGCGGCCCCGTCCCAGGCGCGGACGCGGACGCGGCCTCCGCCCCAGGCGCGGACGCGGACGCGGCCTCCGCCCCAGGCGCGGACGCGGACGCGGCCTCCGCCCCAGACGCGGACGCGGCCCCCGTCCCAGGCACGGGCGCGGACGCGGCCCCCGCCCCGGGCACGGACGCGGACGCGGCCCCCGCCCCAGGCACGGACGCGGACGCGGCCCCCGCCACATGCGCCACACTAACAGAGCTGCCCGCGTCAGCGGCAGCACTAGCCGCCTCCTGCTGTCTGTGCGGACACGCAAAACGTTTGTGTCCCACATCACCACACTCAAAACACTTCAGTTGTCCCGAGCTCGCATACACCATATAAGAAGCGTCACCGTGTTTCACTCTAAAGGAAACCTCCAGAGTCTGTGTGGGCGAATCCAAAAACATGAACACCTGACGCCGCAAAGATTGAACATGTTTCAGTTTGGGATCTTTACACCCTAGACTCACAGTTTTGAAACCACTCGCAAACTTCCCAAACCTGCGGAGTTCGTTCTCTAACAAGTTGTTAGAAATAAACGGCGGAACACCGGATACGGTGATCCGCGTAGAGGGAACCGACAACGGGGAAACCTGCACAAACAAATCCCTAATGAACACACCACTCTCAATCAGCTGATACACAAGAGGCTCACTCTTCAGAAAAACAACCACAGCCTTGTTCATTCGGGATGCATACAAGAGTTTATCATGGCCTACCTGTTCACCTGCAGCTAACAGAACCTCCTCCACGGTGACAGTACCGTTCGGAGGGACTATCCGAACTCCCTGTCGGAGAGTCGGAGGTGGCGTCTCAGCAGACGCCATTCCTCCCTCCAACCCCTCCAACGATCTGTCTTACACAGCCAACAACACTCAATACAAATATGAAAACAATCTGACCTGATCGTGCACTTTGAAAACAGTAGAAAGGATAGCAAACAATTCAATCTCCGCGCCACTCGCAACACCACCACCGTCACTCACACTCACACTCACACTCACCGGAAACCGGAAACCGGAAACGGAAACGGAAACAGGAGAGGAGAGGAGAGGAGGGGAGAGGAGAGGAGAGGGGAGAGGGGAGGAGAGGGGAGAGGGGAGAGGGGAGAGGGGAGAGAGGAGAGAGGAGAGGAGAGGAGAGGGGAGAGGGGGAGAGGGGAGAGGGGAGAGGGGAGAGAGGAGAGAGGAGAGGAGAGGAGAGGGGAGGGGAGGAGAGGAGATGACACGAGAGGAGAGGAGAGGAGAGGAGAGGGGAGGACACGAGAGGAGAGGAGAGGAGAGGAGAGGAGAGGAGAGGAGAGGAGAGGGGAGGAGAGGGGAGGAGAGGGGAGGGGAGGAGAGGAGAGGAGACAAGATGACACGAGAGGAGAGGAGAGGAGAGGGGAGGACACGAGAGGAGAGGTGAGGACACGAGAGGAGAGGAGGGGAGAGGAGAGGAGAGGAGAGGAGAGGAGAGGAGAGGAGAGGAGAGGAGAGGAGAGGAGAGGAGAGGAGAGGAGAGGAGAGAGCAGGATTCACTGAATGCTGATTCATATGTAAACAAGGAGGTTTGTCACTTTACATGTGAGGCTTTCAGCTGTCAATCATCCAGATTGAAGAATTCTTTTTTCACACATGCACTCCTGAACACTCTGAAACCTTCCTCAGTTGGTAGTTCACATGTGCACCTCACAGGTGGGAGACTCTCACTGTCGGGACATGACATACAAAAGATGATTTGATGTTTTTGCCTTTATCCTGCACTCAACAAAATGTGTAGAAGAACACCCTGCTCCTCTAAGTTCTGGTAGTTTCCCTCGTACTTATATTTGTTCTGCAGTTAAAGCAAACTGAGAAAACGTCCAAAACAAGTTCTGAAATGTGTCCTTCCGATGAACCTTTAACTTCTTCCCTTGTTTTGTATCTTTCCGTTCTTCTACTGTTCATGTTCAACTTCTAAACTGTTGTATCCTTTATTCTTTGTTTTGTCTTCTTCGTCTCCACGTCCAGGCTTGTAAGACACGTTGACCCGGCTGACCCACATGTCAGTATTTATTTGTTGGATAACGGACTTGGCTGGCGTCCAGCTTCGATGCTGCATGTAGGTCAGAGCTTAGATCCGGGCGAGCTAAGCCGAGGAGTCCAGGACCAGGCCAAGACCTCCTCAGTCAGCAGGGACTTGGGAATGCAAAGGGACGTCTTTTTAAGTCATTTCTTGTGACTGACAAAGCGAATGAAACTTTCCTTTGATGGAAAACACAGAAGAGCAGAGATTTGAATTTTCTGACGATCGTCTTAGAAGTCGGTCGCTCTGTCGTTTGTTTTTACTGATGATTCTCCGTCAGAACTACAGGAGAGTTTTTGAAAGTTGTTCTTTATACTGTAGCTAGATAGATAGATAGATAGATAGATAGACAGACAGACAGACAGACAGATAGACAGATAGACAGACAGACAGACAGATAGATACTTTATTGATCCCGAGGGAAATTCAAAGCATCCAGTAGCAGGTTACAAAGACGAACATGACATGATACACACTCCACATACACACACAGAGTCAGACATGATACACACACACACACCGCGCTGTGCTCCCCCGCTCGCTGGCTCTGCAGATCAGAACCTATATCAATGTCTGAAGGCGTAATGATGGCGGAGCGTCCTGGTGGCGCTGTTGTGTAATTGCACTCTGAACAGCGCTTCTGTGCTGTGGTGAAGAACTGCAAAAAAGTGACATCCAGTAGACTACAATCTAACAACAGAAGACGAGAAACTGTCGAGTTTTCTTTCTGCATTAAGCTTAAGCACCAAAACAACAGCAGCACGACGTGTTTCAGGTCGTATGATTGACATTGCACTTCCTGCGATGTGACAAATGCACATTTGCACATCAGTATTGAGTGTGTCGATGGTATAGAAACAACTCTGCGGATCACAGCCATGATTTAAGGAAACAACAAAAAGAGAGTGATGACATGAGCAGACAGAAACTAATGAGCTTCATCCGCAGCTTTTGTCTGCGTCTCACCGCCTTCTCCTGTGGATGGATATCTCAAAGAAACATGTAGGAAACAACTTGATTTAGAGAACAAGACGTTGCTGTTGAGCTGAAGCATCAGGACGTTTTGACTCCACAGAGGACAGAAAGGTGTAAAAACAACTCATTCACAGCTCTCAGATCAGCTGACGAATGTTTTCAGCCTCTTCACACCTGCAGCTTCACCTGGGAATCCCCCCGACGCTTTAACACACGGGAGTCAGAGTCAGGACTCAGCAGGTCCATGAATTTAGTCTCTCTAATCATTCACTTGTGAGATGATTAGACGTGGACTTTCTGCACCTGCACTCACTTCTGTATCGTCTTCGCTCTGAGTACAGTCATTTATGACGTCAGGAGGTGATTTATCTCGAGTTAAATGTGGGTGAAAGGTCAGTTCAGGTCCTCAGGTCTGAGACAAAACCTGAATCTGACTTCAGATCTGGAATCTGAGACATTTCCTGGAACAGGAGGTGTGACAAACATTCCTGCGAGAACAAAAAGGAAACAACAGCAGAGGAGACAAACCGGGACAGCGTGGAGGAGGTTATTCATCCGCGATGCACGAGAGCTGAAAGTAAAAAGAAAAAAATAAGAAAGAATGCCTCGGCCCTGCTGTTCCATTAGACGCCACTTTGTCCGCTCCATCCTGCCGGAAACCAGGAGCGAGACCCGGCAGTGGCAGCAGCAGCTAAAAATAACCAGCAGCCGTAAAGAGAGCCATAAATCAGCAGAGAGAGAGGGACACGGCCCTCAGGAATCCGGGGTAAATCTCACAAGTCTCTGCTGGACTACGTCACCGATCAGAGGACGGACGACGCCTCCAGAAAACAGACAGGAAGTTCAAACTCAGCGGAGGTCACTGTGAAAAACTCAGAGGTTACAAACAGCTCGACCATGACGTCAGAGAGAGAGAGAGAGAGAGAGAGAGAGAGAGAGAGAGAGAGAGAGAGAGAGAGAGAGAGAGAGAGAGAGAGAGAGAGCAAATAAAAGATCAACTTCAAGGAAATGCAGAAGTTGTCTCTTTCCTGATCTAAACAGAGTTACAATCAACAGTAATCCACCTTTAACTTCTTCGTAAAAACTTCAGTCCAGGAGTTTTTTAAAGAGAAAATCAGCAAGAAAAATCTAGATTCATGTCAAAGTCATCCTTACAGATTCAGCAGAAAAACACAAAGTCACACTCTGAAGCGTTCTGGTTGCTGTTTGTTCTTCTGCTGGCGTTTTGGCGGGGACCGATGTTGGCTGGAAAAGCCAAAGAGGCATAAGAGGTCGTTGAGATGCAACCCTGGACTCCACTGTCAGTGTTCTCACGTAGTTTGGAAAAGAGAAATAATGAAACCACAAAACACCGTTCAGAGAGAACCGGAGCAGGTGATTGACTCACCATTTCTAAGTACAAACACAAAGCCTGAATAGTTTAAACCTCATTAATAACGCCATTTAAAGGAGCAATATGTAACTCTGACACCTAGTGTTTAAAATGGGTACTGCAGTCTAAATTCTAAACATCATAGAGAGCTGTCTCCCCCCCCCACCTCACTCAGGTCACCATGTGGTGGACTCTGAAGCTTCAGTGTTTATCCAGCTCTGCATGGGTCTGTAAACCTTTCTGTGTTCTAACCTCTCTCCATTTTTCAAAAGCATCTCCAATATTGATCCTAGTTTGAGCACGTTTCTGCTCGTGGAGCTTATTAGAAACATGCAGAGGCTTTTTAGGTCGGGTACAATCACTTCTATCTGAACCACTTCTCTTGACCGCTTCCATCGCTGCAACACCTGTTGGTTTGAGTGTCTTAAAAGCTACCTTCTCTGGTCCAAACAAATCCAGAGCATTCAGGAGCAGAATCTAAAGTTAGAAGGAGGACATACTGGCTGCTGCATTGTTGTCAGAGAAGCCAGCACTTCAACATAGCATGTTTCCTTAATGATCAGATAGTAAGATACCTTTATCATCTCACTACACAGCTCACTGATTGGACCTTTAGGATCAAAACTGTCTGATGTTACAGACAACAGCTCACACAGCGTCACTATCAAGTTACAACTTCAATCAACAGCAGGTTACATCAGTGATCGTCCTCCTCTCTGTGCTAACAGCTCACAGCCTCTGTTTACCTCCAGCACAGTAATTTGATAACTTCCTGCCGCCTGCACAGACCTGATATCTGACCTCATGTAAACAATCAAACTGGTTCAGGGATTAAACTGGAAGACAAATCATAAACGGCTCTACGAACCTCTATAGAGGCAGATCTGCACATTCAGGACTCTGTGTTGAAGATAAACATAAAATACCAACGTGGATATCAAAATAAAACAACTCAAGTGGCAAAAGGTTTGATCAAATAATGAGGCAGGTTAGACTTTCAAAATAAAGCTTCATTTGATGAGAAGTAAAACAATAAATGGCAGGTTGTTAACTCAGTGAAATGTTTGGTGAAGTCAAACAAATGACTTGATTTAGAGAAACAAAAGGACTTGATTATGTTTATTTGAGACACAGAGGTTATGTTCAGCCACAGATAGAACTTGTTTATTGTTTTCGACTGGACTTGTTTTGTTTGTTTAAGATGGCTACACACTGACGAGTGAAGTCAGGCGGTTAAAGGCACGATTTGCAGGGCGCTGGTGTCGCAGTGGTTAGCGTGCGCGCCACATGTACGGAGGCTGTGGTCCTCCAAGCGGACGGCCCAGGTTCAAATCCCACCTGTGGCTCCTTTCCCGCATGTCATTCCCCTCTCTCTCACTCTCTGATTTATAAATTTATCCACTGTCCTATCTCCATTGAAGGCTCAAAAAAGCCCAAAAATAAACCTCAAAAAAAGAAAGGTGCAATTTGCGCCCCCATACCGGGGAGGGGCCTGATTTGAGGCATGTTTCAACCGATTATTTGTCAGAATAATCTACAAGTGGGTGGTGTCACTACGATTATTTACCGCTCCCTCTCCCGTGTTTTTCCACTGCGTGTCCTGAAATAGCCACCAGATTATTTTGGTCCGGAGAATCTGGACTCTTGTTTTTGTCTCAGAGGAGGAAATCCTGTCCCAACGCCCCCCCCCCCACCCCCACCCCATCCTGTGAGGAACTTTCCATTTCCTCCTTCGATCGGCCTCCATTGTCCCCGAGACCACGACACACACCTGAACCTGCTCACCTGAACCTGCTCACCTGTACCGCTCCAACATCCCCACAGAGGTTAAACCTTCCTCGTACTGCATCAAACAGAACACTGGGCGGATTTCACTGTGACGACTTTCGGTCATTTCCTGTTGTCACATTCTGGTTTAAAGGTCCCATATTCTTCTTTATCTGGTTTTATCTGCTCTTTAGTGTGTTTTCTAAGTGTCCTGTGCATGTTTAGTCACATCTATGTGCAAAAATTCAAAGTCCGCGGAAATATGGTTTCTCCTACGTCCTCCTGTTAGCTGTAGCATTAGCTGCATGTAACGCTCGGTTCTAGCCCCCCTCGATAAAAATGTGTCAGTCCGACGTCATTGTCAGTGTGAGATCACTGATCTAAGCCCATTGGCTTGTTGTGGCCCTGCAGCTCAAGTTGAAATTTCCGAGAAGCGTGCTGACCAACTGACCAATAACGACAGAGCGGATCGGCAGACCAATCAGAGCAGACTTGGCCCACGTGGGGTCTAACAGTGTGGGCTCAACAGAGTGCAGCTGACGGACTCAGAGCGGAGAGGGAGCAAGGAGGAGCAGTACATGAAGACAGACACTTTTTTAGAACTTTATCTATTGTGAACGTACAAAAGTAGGAACATAGATTAAATATACAAACCCCAAAAAAGGCAGAATATGACCTCTTTAAAAGTTCTGAGAAGTTACACAGATACACAAAGAGCATGTTGATGTCTAATATCAAACCATGACCATAAAAGATGAAAGGTTACTTTTGCTGATGATTATAAATTACTTAGATTTACCCGACGTCACTCGTTCTTCTCTTGTAGTTCTAAATTTACTGAGTCATTAAGGATTACGTTTGCAGACATACCAGCCCGTTTCACTGCTGCAGGCTCAACAAATCCACTGGAGACTTACTAAACCTTTTCTTCCCACAGTTTTAGTCATCGAGACTCTAAAATGCGTATAAAATATGACAGCTGGGATGTGTGATTATGCCCCTTATTGTAGCTTAAACTTCAGGAATAATCCACAGTGTAACATTTAATTATCATGATTTGTTACTAATGGAAAAAAAAGAAACGGGAGTCAGGTGGTGTGTCACACATCTGTAAGAGCTCCTGCTTCATATTTAAAGAGACAGGACACGATTAAATCAGTCAGAAGATGAAATTATACAACATATGTTCTCATGTGACTCTGAGCTGACTGAGCTGTGGGGGGTGGGGAGGAAAAAGCTTCTGTCTGCAGACAACTTTAATAGGCTTATATACCACGGCCTTTCTCCCTGGATTATTCTCCGTGACCACGCTTTCATAGACGGGATTACATCCACTGCAGATTATTACAGCTGGAGGTGATCATTGACTCATCTCTCCGGCTTAGACAAACACAAGTCAAAAGATCAATAACAGCTTCATTAGAGCGCAGATTGATTCTCTGTTTGTGTCTGAAAGAGCTGCTAAGACGTCCTGAAACCGTTATCTGACTCACATCCATCTGAAACATCTGACTCTGATTAAGACTGTGAATCCTTCACATAACCAACCACTGAACGATTATTTCCACCAACAGACAGTTTGGTTCTCGAAAAGTCCGACAAGAGCTCAAATTGAACAAATACACAGATGACATCACACTGGGGTTAAGGGAAAACTACAAACTGTTACAAGGTAAGATGTTGGAAGGGGCATGTACAATCATATATATTTAGTATTCTCATCACTAAATCAACAAGAACTTGATTACTCCCATTTACATTTTTAAGGGTTGTGCACGTCTGGTCGACTAAACATTTAAACGCCATCACCATCGGAACAAAAATTACTAGTCAGTAAAAAGGCATTAATAATATTTCGGGCCTCGATATCGTTCAAATGTTGACCTCAAACTGCAACATTGCTGCCCACCACTAGCTGGGGCTGTTGCCAAAGACTGCCTGTAGGTCTGGATAATGGGCCTGTGATCCGCACTCTACAACCAGGATTTAAACAAGCACAGGTAACAGATATGATCTCGTAGGGGCAGCACAGTTTGGCAGTGTTTAGATCTATAAAATGGAGAAAAAGTTGAATGTAGGCGGTCTCAGGTTAATGTGGAGTGTTGTGTAACCACATTCAGCACAGACATGTGGATGTTAGGCTGCAGGGAGGAGCGAAGGATGTTGATGCTAGTGCTGCTAACGTTAGCCACACTCGGCAAAACAAATGACTGCGTTAACCAGCTGACAGTTTTGAAAAAATTGTGCTGAACTTTGATTGTTTTCTTTTCTTTACACGAGTCGCTTAAATGGAATTAACATTTCTGTTTAACCAACTTGGAAATATGTCGGCTGGGAACATTTGTTCATTGTCAGAAGTGGACCTTCCAGTGCCACGAGTCTGTCATAACAGCTATGTTGTCAACACTCTCGTAGATGTTGTTCTCCATGACGGTGGCTTGTACTCCAGGTCCACAAACGCCATCAACTCGCTGAAACCTTAATGTCAACATATCTCCAGTCAAGAGGTAGAGGATAGGTCCCCACACTTGCTTGAATGCCACAAAAAGTTGGAATTGATCACAGCGTTTTCATAAGACATATCTCCAATCACCATTTTGGTTATCATACGATGATTAAAGCAGTAAACCAGTCAGTGTGATGGTGATGACCATCGTCTGGTCCCCACCTCTGAGCTGGTTTAAAAGCATCACGATTCATTGTTGGATCAGTTCGAGGGCAGCGAGGATCTGAAGCCAGAGCAGCCGGAGTCCTGCCGGGTGAGATCACCGGCACAAACTGTCTGCTGACATCACACTCTGCCAACACCAAGAGGAGGGAGTGAGGGGGGGAGGGAAGGGCTGAGGGAGGCAGAGCAAACATCCTGACACAGAACTGCTCCCACAGATACCAGCGCCGCATTCAGGGAGTGTGGGAACAAACGCTGCTGCACCTTCTGTGTGTTTTCATTCTCAAGTTCCACAACAAAGTGGAACAGTAACAATCCACATTGATGCTGTTTTTTTTACTTTTGGATTTTGGGTGCATTATTGGCTGTTTGGTTTCCCCCTTTCTTATGTGTTACAGCGGTTGCCAATGATGGCAACCAAAGGCTGAGTTTTGGATGCCAGTTTCTCAACATGTTTGCCAATTGCAACCTGGCAAACATGTGACCCAGATACATACTGAGCAGGACATTTACTAACCATGGCAACAAAAAGATGCTCTGCGGCCACAAAGTTTTTATCTTAACTCTAAACCTTAAACGCACCATTCATGTGACACAAACATCCGAGCCACACTCACAGCATTACCGAACACTGCATCATCACGTTCCTCTGATTTATTTGTGTTGCTTTTGGCACAGGTGGACTTATCCTGATGATTACTCTCTGGTTACCAGGTCGAGTGTGTTCAGAGTGATGCTGCGCTACAGACAGCAGCCATGAATCACAGACTGGGCTTCACATCAGCAGGAGTTTACTCACATCAGTCACTTCCTCCACATGAGGAAGGACCAAAAAACACAACAACCTCGTCAGCAGACAGAGTTGACGGTCATGGAAAATCGTTTCAATAGCTCTAAGGGACTCTTTTTAAGTCTAAAGGAACTAAAATCCTTAAGAGGGACACTAGATTACAGCCAGACTTAGACTTAGAGGTCGGTGGAAAAGAAATGAGTCATTTTGTCTGCAGGTCAGTCAGTCTCTCTGAATCAATACGAGGTGACGTGAAAACTTCTGGTTGCGTTCCTTGATTTTATCGTGGATCATTTATAAATGAATGTTATTTTTCAAATGACCCTGACCCAAGCAGGACGGGCGATGGGTTTACAAAACCCATACTCTGCAGGAGCCCCCTGTCAGAGTGTAGATAACCACCGGGAGCCACTTTGGTCACCTGAAGTCAAGAGAACCACCTGGAGCAGCTCCGGTCACCTGAAGTCAAGAGAACCACCTGGAGCAGCTCCGGTCACCTCACAGCCTGCCGGTGGCCTCCATGACCTCGGCCGTGTGTCCGTAGTAGTCATAGTTACAACAGATGTCAAAATCTTTTTTTACTTTTTAATAAAGACACAAATCTGATAAGTTGGGTTTTTTTTTTACATTATAGTGAACACAAAGCAAAGAGACATAAAGTTTCCGGCTTCAACATCTATTGTAACTATGACAACCACCGACGCATTGGCCTCAAAGTCACCAGTTAACACGGTCGCTCTTTAAACTGAAACACCGGGTGGGGGCAGGTCTGACCCCTAACCCTCTCACAGTAACTCTCTCCACACTCAGGGTCCCCGCTCAGTTCTGATTTCTCTTCTTCCAGTGACAGGTTAGCAGATATGACAGGGACGTATCGTGCACATGCAGATGTATAGCACACATAACTACGTCAGCACTGCAGTTTGGGTATTATAACCTTATTTGTCCTCTTAAAAACCAGGCTATGTAAAAAAGTCCCGATGAGGACTAAAATATTGAAGTTGGTCTGGTAGCTGCTGGAGAGGTGCCAGTCCATTTCTCAAGCCCTGATGACCCTTTGCGTCATTTAGAGCTTTAAGGGACCTCTGAGACGAGATTAGGACAATGTTTACATCAATGTTTACATCAATGTTTACATCAATGTTTACATCATTTTCCATGAAAACTGGTCAACTGTTTTCCGGGTTTCCCAGGACGTGTGGGAGCCCTGTCACTACCAGGACACTCACCTTATGAAAGCACTTCAGTCGTGTGGGGTCACTTTAGTAACTTTTTCTGTGCTTTTTTTATTTTTTATTATTCTTACCGTAAACTCGGAGCCATCCCTGCTGCTGAGACACGGTGTCCACCAGGATCCGGTCCACCAGGGGGTCCAGGAGGCTCAGTCCTCCGCGTAGAGACTCCACGTCGCCCGCTGCTGAGTCCGTCTCCATATCCAAACCGGATTTTTAATAAAAACCAAACTTGTCCTGATAAAAGTGAGCCCTCCAGAAGTGAACGTGATCCCTTTAAATATGAAGTATTCACAAAGGGGGTAAAGTTAATCCGTCCCGGTGGCTTCAGTTAGCCGCTAGCTGAGGAAGCAGCCGGCGGAGGAGGAGGTCCGGGAGCCCGGCTGGCTCTCCCTCATTGTTCCGCTCTTCAAGGTTAGTTTAGCCGGTTAAAACTTCCAAAAAGCCGGGGTCCGGGATTAACGTGGAGCTCCTTGCTTTCCCGCCTCTGAAATATCCAGCCAGAAGCGGCTGTTAGATCCCCTGTGAGCCGCAGAAGTGAGCAGACTCCCGGTGTGGTCGGTCGGTGAGTATCCGGCTCGCTGCCCCTCTCGCTGCCACCGCTGCTCACACAGTCCCCTCCACGCCCCGGGTACGAGCCCGCGGGAGCGCGCAAGGTGTCGGGTTCGTGTCTGGACAAGCGAGAGCGCGCATTGTGAATAACAGAACGGACACAGGGGCGATTCTAGAGTCTGTTGGGGCCCTCCAACCAGTGCTCATCTCCATTATGTCCGGCAATTCATGCGACTACTTTCCTTCTCTCCTACAGACAGATACTTTTCCTTAATGTTTCTTTGTTGACTTTCATTGACAAACTTTGGTTTTCACAGCAATCATGCATGCAACGCTTAGTAGGGCAACAAAAATGAGTGCTGTCAGGTGGGGCTCCTCACAGGGGATTCCTTACTGTCATTGCAAAATTTGCACTGCTGTGGTTTAAAGTTTGTGAACCCTCAGGGGCCCCCTACTGGTCTGGGGCCCCAAGCCATGGACTGCCTTGCCTATTGACAAGCAGCGCCTCTGAACAGATGATACCGGAACATGTCTGTGCGTAACCGTACATAGATCTGTAAATATACTTTAAAATAATAATAATAATAATAACAGAAGAATTTAATTATCTATTACATCTTTATTTTTGTAAGCTATCTGTACTCAACTGTTTTTAATGTTTTTTATTTAACCAGGAAGGAAAACTCATTGAGATTAAAAATCTCTTTTTTAAGAATGTCCTGGACAAGACAGGCAGCAGCACAATTAACAGAGTTTCACACAAACAACGAGCAGCCACACATACAAATACAAAAATACACCATTAGACATTAAAAGACACAAATAACAAATCTGAACAGCAAATGTTTGTCAAAATCATCCACGAACACCTCAAGGAGAACATCTACAGCCTCCAAGTCATTTAACATCCTCTTAAAAGCATCGAACGAGAGAAGTTCGTTAAGTTATGTTAACAGACTTAAACCTACAATATATAGAATTTTATGATAATGTTTACATTAAAATATCTAAATTAATAAAAAATGGACTATGCCCATGTTATATATATTTTTTGATTGAGTACTTACATTACCTCAAATATTTGCAACAGTTATCAAAGCCAGACAAATCTGTAATTTTGATAGTTGTAATGGGACGTGTCTTGTCGAGGCAGCCGCCATGACAGACAGAATGTTTATCGTTGCCGTGGAAACACCGGATGTTACATCAAAGGCCGCTGCATAAGGAAGCGTGAGCTGCTGCTGAAAGCTGCCGTACTGTTGCTGTATGTGCTGCAGTGATAAAAACATCATGTACTCGGATACATTAGCTCGTCGGTAAACATATTCTCTTCCTCAGGTCAGTTGCGCCCGGTCAACTCGGAGTAGAGTAGCAGAGAGAACTCCCATGATTCCCCGCCAGCCTCGACGTCAACTTTTGTTATTCTAGTATTGATTGAGAGCCCCCTTGCGGCAGAACCTACATATTGTATCTTTAATATTACTGCAACCTTGCACAGCCCTGTTCCTTTAAAGGTCCAATCAGTGAGATCTGTATTGACTGAAATGATAAAGTGACCTTACTATTGCCATGTATTGATGTGGAGTATTTATGATTTGGTTTATTTATAATGACGACGACCCCAACGTGCTTTCAACTAGCTGTCTTATTGAATGCTTCTTCTACATACATGTCACTCTGTAGATAGGTAACTTAACAGCGCCCTCTAGTGGTTAAGCCTAGTGTACCACACATCACATCTCCCTTCTTTTAAAAGAGAAAGTCAGAATACATAATACACGTCTGACTGCTAACATGAAAATCTTTGCATTGTCAATGATTTTCACTTATTCAACTTAAAGGTTACTTTTCTTGTCAAAACATTAACTTTGAAGTCCTCTATTCTTTATGGTTTTTCCTTTCTGTTAAACATGAACATTATGCAATATATTTTACACGTCAGTACGGCATTAACAAAGAATGATACTTTAATGGTATCAATATAAACAATGTTAACTCTAGATCACATTTCTCCACTCTGTTGTTTACAGTGAGTAACGTTTTGGAGGATTAATCCTTCTACCAAAGCGCAATGTCTTTGCTGGAACGGCTGTGGTTGTTTCAGGTGTTACAGTTTCATTTAAAGGAGAAGAAATGGATGCTGGTATCACCAAAGTGTTTTTTGTTGGCTCATCTGTCTCTGCCAGGAATCCTTCCTGACTGTTACAGTTTGGTTTTGGAGAATTGTCCTCTCTGCTTTTCAGCAAGTGTTGTCTGTTACTCCGAAAAATGTTGTCTGGATCACGAAAGACCTCAGCTGAACATGGCTATATGTTTCACAACGGCTGGCTGCCATGTATTACCTACTTTGAACCGAACTCTCTCTCCCTCCTGTAGTTTAGACAGGTCAATCAAAATAGTGTTTTTGTTTCAAATGTGTTGCAAGCTGAGGCTTCAACAGCTGAGCAGTCACTGGCAGTTATGTTTTCAGTCGTCTGCCTAATAGCTGCGCAGGAGACAGTTTCACTCCATCCAAAGGTGCATTCCTGTACTCTCGAAGACAAAGATAAGGATCTCCTTGACTCTTTTGTGCTTTCTTGAGCAGGTTTTTCAGTCTGGATTGTTTGTTCACTTTGTCCTTTGGACTGTGGGAATCCTGAGCCTGTTGTGTGCTTGAACTCCCACTTAGCAAATAGTCTAAACTCCTCGCTTGCAAACTGTGGTCCATTATCTGACACAATTTCATCTGGAATCTCGTGTCTTGCAAAAATTGATTTGAGTGCTGTGATAACATGCTTGCTTGTTGTCTGGGACAGTTTTGCAATTTCAGGGTATTTTGAGTAATAATCTACACACAGTAGATATTCACTCTGATCAAAATGGAAAAGATCCACACCCAGTTTTGCACTCTGCAATTTCATGGCATAAGAGTGGTTCTTTCACTTTATTTCTTTTGAATGTGTTACAGATGGCACACTTTAAAACAATGTCCTCAATTTGTTTGGACATCCCGGGCCAAAAGAGTACATCTCTTGCTCTCTCTTTGCATTTCACTACTCAAGATGAGCTTCATGGATTTTTTGTAGTATTTCTGCTCTCAGGTTATGGGGTACAAGAAGTCTGGAGTCATTAAAAACAAGCCCTTCTGAACAAGTGAGTTCTTCTTTGAACGTCCAAAATGTCTTTATTTCAATCAGAACTTGGTTCTGCTGCTCAGGCCATCCTGATTGAACTGCTTTCATCACAAGCTGTAGTTCATCCTCTGCTGTTGACGCCTTGAACTGTTGTAGTTTTTCTTTTGAGATTGGCAGTTGATCTGTTAGGAGGTTAAATTGTAGTTCCTCTTCCAGTAGTTTTTCATCCTGTTCTTGCAGAAAAGCTCTGCTCAGTGTATCTGCAATATGCAAGTCTTTTTATTTTTTATTTTAAAGATTTATTTTGGGCTTTTCGTGCCTTACCAGGCTTATAAGACACTTGCAAGTCATAAGCCTGAAACCTCATCAGCATCCTTTTAAGTCTGGGAGGGGCTTTGTGGAGTCCTTTTTTGAACACTGTCTTAAGTGGTTTATGGTCAGACTCCATCTGTACTTGTTTCCCATACAGATACTGTTTGAACATCCTTACACAATAGCTAATAGTTCTTTTTCTATCTGTGCATATCTTTTCTGTGTGTCAGTGAGAGACCGGGATCATAAGCCACAGGTTGTCCCTCCTGCATTATTATAGCTCCCAGTCCTTCAGAGCTTGCATCCACTGACAACGTGACTTCTTTATTAACATCATAAAACTTGAGCACTGGGGAATTGCTTGTCAGTTTTTTCGGACTTTCAAAATGGTGTTGCTGCGGTGTTTCCCAATGCCACATAACATCACCTTCCAACAATTTCCTGAGTGGTGCACTCACTTCAGACAGGTTCGGAATTAACTTTGAGAGGTGCTGCACCATGCCTAAAAACCTCATGAGTACAGGCTTGTCATGTGGTTGTGGCATGTCCATTATTGCTCTGACCTTTTCTTGGTCTGGTTTCAGGCCTTCTGCACTGAAAATGTGTCAGATGTATGGTTTCTCTGTCATTCCAATCTTGCACTTGTCTTTGATCAGCTTGAGATCGATGCTCCGTATTCTGTCCAGAAGCTGTCTCAGTCTTTGATCATGTTGTTCTTTGTCAGCACCCCATACTTGAATGTCGTCCATAACATTCACAACTCCTTCCATGTCCTCCAGTCTCTGAGCAATGCATTTCTGGAAAACCTCTGGAGCAGATTACACACCAAAGGGAAGCCGCTTGAAACCTTACCTACCAAAAGGCGTGTTAAAAGTGCACAACTTTGAGCTGTCTTCGTCGAGTCGTATTTGCCAAAACCCTTGGTTTGCGTCCAATACTGGGAAGACTCTTGCATCTGGCATCTCTGCCACATCCTCCTCGACTGTCCTCAGGGGGTAATGTTATCTTTTTATGGCCTTGTTAAGGTCTTGGGGATCAATGAAGATTGTCATTTTCTTGTTAGGCATTCGGACAGTGACCATGCTATTCACCCAATCAGTGGGTTCTGTCTGCTTTTCAACCACACCAAGTTTCTCCATACTTTCCAGTTCAGTTTTGATTTTGTCTTTTAGTGCTAACGGCACTCTTCTTGGAGGGGGAATAACTGGAGTTACTGCTGGATCAATCTGAATGTGATGATGTCCAAGTACACATCCTAACCCTGTGAACACATCTTTGTGGTCGTTCAAGATGTCTGTTTCCACTATATAGATTATTTTTACCAGTCCCATTTGTGCACAAGAATCTCCTCCTAAGATAGCTAGTAAGTTGGCTTTGATTATCTGAAATTCCAACTCATGCACTGCAGTTTTGTACTCGCACATAAACTTTGCCACGCCCAACGGCACCACCCTGTGGTGGGAATGTGTCACCAACTTGGAGTTGGACTCCAACAGCGTTGCATCCTTCTGAGCCACTTGTTTTTAAAAAAAAATCAGTGATGAGACGAATCTGCACCAGCATCTAACCTGAATTTGAGTTTTTGGCCATTTACTTTTAGTACTTAAGTCCATTTTTTCTGTTTTATTTTATTTTTTAAAATGTGTTGTTTCTTTCTTTGCAATCCTTTTTGTCTCAAGTGCTCCAATAACTTTTCACTCTTCTCATTGAATTTGACCATAAGCTGGACACTTGTGAGATTAAGGTTTATTTCCACATTTTCTGCATTAACTTTTATCATTCGTACTGCTATCTTTGGGCTTTTTTGCAAACTTAATTTTACTAAGCTTGTTCACTACCACTTCTGTTTCCTCATGCAATGCTTGCTTTACATAATCAAAGCATGTTTAGTTTACAAGACAGGCGGACTCGAGAAAAAAAAAGGGACGTGCTGTGCTTGTGCTCATTCATGAACTGTACCGTACGGAAGCACACCTCTTTGAAGCGTGCCAGGGTCAAGGACGTATATGCTTGGGCAAATATAGGAGCACTCACACTAGTCACACAAACTACACTTTAGGGGTGAAGCATTCTTAGGCAAGGTATGGATTGCCTAGTGTGAATGCGCCCTAAGTTTAGATTCTGGTCCTGAGGGTACCGTACCCAGAGGGTAAGCGGTTTTAAAGCACCCCCACATGGCCGCTTTGGACAACCCTCGGTTTGCCTGGCACATTATATAACACATTTCATTATATAACACATTTCTGAAGAAATCAGGAGGACACTGCTTCTTTCCAACTTGCCCTGCGTAATAGTTCTCAAAATTCAAACGGACTGCGATCTGCACAGTCCTTTACCGAGATCTAAGACCTTTCAGGTGAAAGTTATTAATGTTTTTTATGTTCATATTTTGGAAAAATTACAATGTGACATATCAGTTATTTTTGTTGTCAGATTATTGAAGACATAATGGTGATGAATGCCCTACAGAATCTAGATTCTCCACTGCTGTCACTCAGTGGAGACAGACGGACAGGAACTCCACAGCTGAAACAGAACGCCGGGACTGTAAATTATGGAATCTGTCCAGAAGATATCAGTGTTGGTGAGTCGCTAATAATCTCAAAGTTATTTTATGAACCTTGAACTTGCTGTAGCTGTAGTAATAAATCTCTTCCCCCTTAGTTGACACACCTGAGACAACCTGGACAAAGGTTGTTATTCTGCGACACTGAGAGAGGACACACTGACGGACTGACATTTAGATTCACCTTCAGAGCAAAACCAGACAGCTGCAGGAAAGAAAACTGAGAAAACGAGAAATACAAGGATACTGGAAATATCTGCACTTTAACCTGAAACTGAATCTAAAAACCGAATGAGAAATTAAGAAGAACAAAGAATACAGATCGGAATAACTTTCAGTGACAGGGAGCAAGTATCAGTTGTTTGTCTGCTGCATCTTCAGCTTGACTCTGAGATAAAATGGCGTCCAAGTTAGAGGAAAATCTGTGCTGTCCGGTCTGCCTCGACATCTTTAAAGATCCAGTCACCCTGTCCTGCTTCCACAGCTTCTGTAAAGACTGTCTGCAGAGCTGCTGGAAGGAGAAGGAGAATAAGGAGTGTCCAGTTTGTAAGAGAAGATTTTCTAAGAATTGGTTACCTCCAAACTTTGCTTTAAAGAACCTGTGTGAGAGTTTTCTGCAGGAGAGAGATCAGAGAGCTTCAGAGGATCTCTGCAGTCTGCACTCTGAGAAACTCAAACTCTTCTGTCTGGACCATCAGGAGCCGGTGTGTCTCGTCTGCAGAGACTCACAAAAACATTCGGAGCACAGATTCAGACCCATCGATGAAGCTGCTGGACAACACAAGAAGAAACTTCAGGAAACTCTGGAGCCGGTAAAGAAGAAGTTAAATGTTTTTAAAGAAGTTAAAGTGAAGTTTGATCAAACAGCAGAACACATTCAGGTCCAGGCCCGACACACAGAGAGGCAGATTAAGGAGCAGTTTAAGAAGCTTCACCAGTTTCTAGAAGAGGAAGAGGAGGCCAGGCTGTGTGCACTGAGGGAGGAAGAGGAGCAGAAGAGTCAGAGGATGAAGGAGGAGATGGAGGCTCTGAGCAGAGAGATAGCAGCTCTTTCACACACAGTCAGAGACACAGAGGACGAGCTGAGAGCTGAAGACGTCTCATTCCTGAAAAACTACAAGGCTGCAGTGGAAAGAGTCCAGCAGCGCCCCCTGCTGGAGGATCCACAGCTGCCTTCAGGAGCTCTGATAGACCAGGCCAAACACCTGGGCAACCTGACCTTCAACATCTGGAACAAGATGAAGGACATGGTCTCCTACAGTCCGGTCATTCTGGACCCAAAAACAGCTAATCCAAAATTCATCCTGTCTGAAGATCTGACCTGTGTGAAAGCAGGAGAGAGACAGCAGCTTCCTGATAATCCAGAGAGGTTTAATTTATTCTGCTCTGTCCTGGGCTCTGAGGGATTTAACTCAGGGACTCACAGCTGGGACGTCCAGGTTGGAGACAATACAGACTGGACACTGGGTGTGTTAGCAGAGTCTGTAAAGAGGAAGGGAGTCATACAGTCTGGATTTTGTAGACTATGTTTCAATGATGGTGAATACACAGCACGCTCCTCAACACATCCAGTCACTGATCTCTCAGTGAAGAAGCCTCAGAGGATCAGAGTGAATCTGGACTGTAACAGAGGAGAGCTGTCGTTCTCTGATCCTGATACTAACACACACATACACACCTACACACACACTTTCACTGAGAGGATGTTTCCATTCATTAGCACTGGTGATAAACTCCCACTAAAGATTTTACCAGAGAAGATCTCTGTGACTGTGGAACACTAATACATGATGATAAAGGTGTTCTGAATCTTCGTCTCTGATTCTTTTAGGGTTGTGTGACTGCATTGTCATGGTGATGGTGATGTTGTTTTGTTAAATCATTCATTATAACTTTGAGTATTTCCACAGCAGGTAAAATCTTGATCCTGATTGGTTGGTTTGTTGGAGTCTATTTAAAGATAATCTGCTCAGCGTGTTAACTGGTTAACTGTCATCTGTTGCTTCAGCTGCTGTGAATGTTTGATTTCAGACTTTTTCACTTGAACTCTAAGGAGTCCCTGAAAGCATCATCTGTATCTTTGTGGTTAAGATTCTCCTTACGTCCTGAAGCTGCATCAGAAGTTGTTGCTCTGAATTTAAAAAAAACAAGCCGTTATAAAATGTAAATCTTATGTTTATTGTGATTTTTACAGAAAATAAATCAAGGATGCAGGAATATTTTGACAACCAGTGTGTTTGTAACCCATGTGTTTGTAATCCGTGTGTATGTTGCGTCTGCGTTGTGTTCTGGTTGGGAATGACGGAGCAGGAGAGACTACGTAGGTTCTGGTTCTTCTTTACGTCCTGCCTCTGTAATAACAGATAGAAACACAGAAATCCATGAGCTGTGTGTTGTGAGTCTGCAGCGAGCGTCTGTCATGTCCAGCTCAGGGTCTTAGGTTGTTTTTATTTCTAACTTGTTTTATTTTCTGTTTTGGGTCACTAATTTCTCGTCTCGTTTCAGATCCGTCACTTCCCGCCCTCATGTGTTTCCCACCTGTGTGATCGTCTGCCCCGCCCTGATTGTTCCCAGCTGCATCTCGTTGTCTTCCCCCTCACCCTACTATTTAGTCTGTAGCTTCCCTTCCTTCTGTGCCAGTTCGTCTTCGACCCCTGTGAGAAGCGTTCAAGCCTTTTGTTTCCCCTTTGATCACTTTTTTGGATTGTATCTTCTTCAAGAGTGAAGACTTTTTTTTTCCCCCGTCAAAGACTGCGTCGTGAGTCGTGCTTTTGGGTTCACTTACCTGTGGTGTTGTTACAGCGTCTCCCCTCTGACCATGCTGTAAACTGATTTTTGTTCCTTATTCACATTCATGTTAAATTATGTAATCAAATCAACATCACTTCAAGATTAACACAATTATTTAAAAAACTATATTATCCAAAATAAAGTCAGAATAAATAAATACAACGTAGGAAAGTTAACTTTAAATAATTTAAACACTTAGACAGCAAATTAATAATAATTTTTACAGAACCGTTTTTTTTAGACAATCTTCACAGAAAAATGTTTTAACATCTGCATTAATATGAAGCATGTAAATCCACATTAGCAGCTTTAATAGTTACATGTAGAAAACACAGCTGACAAACATTACATTAAAAAACGTCAGTAATTAACTCTTTAAATGTATTAATTAGACAAATAAACACGTCTCCATACCTGAATCAACAGAGAGAAATACAGAAATCCACGAGCTGTGTGTGTTGTGAGTCTGCAGGAAGAATCTTCACGGATCAAAGGCAAACGCGTCATTAACGGGAGACGACGGGGTTTCCCCCCCTCCCTGCAACGACGCTAGCTTACCACACACACACACACATTAATTATCCGTTATTAATCAAGATGAAACTAATAAATAACTTTAAATATCGGACTCGAAACTCCGCGAAACTGACACAGGACAAGTCGAATATTACCAGGAACATAACACAAGAGTTTGGTTTAATATAAATCACACAAAAAATACTTTAATACGAGTTTATCAGCGGAGCGTGACTCATCAGTAACTTACCTCTGACCGTGCTGAAGACTGCTGTGGCGGGAGCGCGCACCGTGCACGCTCATTAGGCGCACGCACGTACCTCCGTCCTCTCTCTCTCTCACACACACACACACACACACACACACACGCTCCAAAATAAACAGGCAGGAGGATATAGGAAATGCAACAGAGGAGAGCTGTCATTCTCTGATCCTGATACTAACACACACCTACACACCTTCACACACACTTTCACTGAGAGGATGTTTCCATTCATTAGCACTGGTGATAAACTAAAGATTTTACCAGAGAAGATCTCTGTGACTGTGGAACACTAATACATGATGATGAGGATGATGTTCTGAATCTTCGTCTCTGATTCTTTTAGGGTTGTGTGACTGCGTTGTCATGGTGATGGTGATGTTGTTTTGTTGAATCATTCATTATAACTTTGAGTATTTCCACACCAGGTAAAATCTTGATCCTGATTGGTTGGTTTGTTAGAACCTATTTAAAGATAATCTGCTCAGCGTGTTAACTGGTTAACTGTCATCTGTTGCTTCAGCTGCTGTGAATGTTTGATTTCAGACTTTTTCACTTGAACTCTAAGGAGTCCCTGAAAGCATCATCTGTATCTTTGTGGTTAAGATTCTCCTTACGTCCTGAAGCTGCATCAGAAGTTGTTGCTCTGAATTTAAAAAAAACAAGCTGTTATAAAATGTAAATCTTATGTTTATTGTGATTTTTACAGAAAATAAATCAAGGATGCAGGAATATTTTGACAACCAGTGTGTTTGTAACCCGTGTGTTTGTAACCCGTGTGTATGTTGCGTCTGCGTTGTGTTCTGGTTGGGAATGACGGAGCAGGAGAGACTACGTAGGTTCTGGTTCTTCTTTACGTCCTGCCTCTGTAATAACAGATAGAAACACAGAAATCCATGAGCTGTGTGTTGTGAGTCTGCAGCGAGCGTCTCCCCTCTGACCATGCTGTAAACTGATTTTTGTTCCTTATTCACGTTCATGTTAAATTATGTAATCAAATCAACATCACTTCAAGATTAACACAATTATTTAAAAAACTATATTATCCAAAATAAAGTCAGAATAAATAAATACAACGTAGGAAAGTTAACTTTAAATAATTTAAACACTTAGACAGCAAATTAATAATAATTTTTACAGAAAACCGTTGTTTTTAGACAATCTTCTTCACAGAAAAATGTTTTAACATCTGCATTAATATGAAGCATGTAAATCCACATTAGCAGCTTTAATAGTTACATGTAGAAAACACAGCTGACAAACATTACATTAAAAAACGTCAGTAATTAACTCTTTAAATGTATTAATTAGACAAATAAACACGTCTCCATACCTGAATCAACAGAGAGAAATACAGAAATCCACGAGCTGTGTGTGTTGTGAGTCTGCAGGAAGAATCTTCACGGATCAAAGGCAAACGCGTCATTAACGGGAGACGACGGGGTTTCCCCCCCTCCCTGCAACGACGCTAGCTTACCACACACACACACATTAATTATCCGTTATTAATCAAGATGAAACTAATAAATAACTTTAAATATCGGACTCGAAACTCCGCGAAACTGACACAGGACAAGTCGAATATTACCAGGAACATAACACCAGAGTTTGGTTTAATATAAATCACACAAAAAATACTTTAATACGAGTTTATCAGCGGAGCGTGACTCATCAGTAACTTACCTCTGACCGTGCTGAAGACTGCTGTGGCGGGAGCGCGCACCGTGCACGCTCATTAGGCGCATGCACGTACCTCCGTCCTCACACACACACACACACACACACACACGCTCCAAAATAAACAGGCAGAAGGATATAGGAAATGCAAAATAAGAAATATAATGAAAAATTAGTGTTTTGGTGAAATTAATAAGCTGTCTATATCAAGCTGTTACATATAGCCTACACCTCATACATGTCATCATGAAAGAAGAAAAGGAAAAAGTAGGCGCTATATACAAGTGTACAAGTCATATAAAATTCATTCATATAAAAAAAAGTGCAGCAAGTATTTAAACAAAAGTGCAGTCAGAACATGATGGATCATTCATTTGTAGAGTGTGGTTATAAGAGAATAGAATAAATATGAATGTAACAAGGCAATCGAGGAGAGGTAATATACATTTAGGTTCTGATATGTAACTTCACTTTCAAGGAGGTGTAAAAAGAGACCCAGATTTTGTAGAAGTCACTCAGCTTATGTTTAAAGGTCACATATTACACACATCACACTTCACCATCTTTCTCTAACACTAATATGTGTCTCTAGTCTGTCTACAAACCCCCCAATGATGAGATCAGTCCATCCTTTCAATCTTTTGCCTGATCCACTTTTCAGAAAATGAGTGCTCAAACAGGCCGTTAATGCATGGTCACTTACAGTTTCTGGATCCGTTTTAAAGCATTAAAGAAAGACATGTTGGTTGCAGCACGACACACATGCACCCACCTTCAGCTCAGGAGAGATTTCCTCTGCAACGGTGGCCAGCTAAGAGCCCTTCCACAGTTGTGCTATTAAACCACCAGGCGGCGACAAACTAACATAAATGTGACAGCCACATCAATTTTGCAGAAATTCAAGGTTAATTCTAACTCTGTTACACTGCTTGAAAGGTGCAGTTAAAGTTTAAGGAAGGTTAAGTGTATTAAATGCACAAGGAACAGGAGACAGTACTGTTCCTGTTGGTCTTTGCCCTGGGCAGCCTGAACCTCCGACCAGAGGGGAGAAGAACAAAGTCCTCCAAGAGAGGACGACGGTCAGAGCTGGCCAAGATCGACTTTGCTCTCCTCACAATTTGTCTGTTTCAGATATCTGACAATGAAAGCCTCTGAGTGCTGATTATTGTACTTGCTGTTTTAATGATACTGGACAGACAGTTTGAGTTGTGCACTGAAAGATTATTACCAAGAAAACAAAAGGTTAAAAATGCAACCAATAAAAGATTGGTAGAATAAAACCATCAGTGTCTTGCCCACATTCAAAGTATTCAGTCTATGCAGAAAGTAGAGTCTCCGCAGGCCCTCTTTGCAGATTGCATTTGTGTTGTGGTCATGATTCAAGTTCTTTTGAATCCCTGTGCCCAGGTACTTATAAAAGTCAACATTCTCCACAGGTGTGCCTTTGATTAGAGTTGGGAAAGGTTGAATGGGAGGTTTTCCGTAAGTGGATGGGCAACTCTTTCGTTTTATTAACGTTGAGCTTCAAGAAGTCCCACCACTCCACAAAATCTTTTACAAATGGCCCATGATCGACCTCTCTCTCCTGGCGCAGACTAATTAAAACAGTGTCGTCTGCAAACGTTGGGAGAAGCCTGTTGTCAAAGTTGCTCCTGCAGTCATTTGTATACAAAATATACCATGCAGTGGCTCGTGATAGCAACAGGAATATAATGGCAAATAACCCAGTCAGTTCTGATAATTTCACAGTAAACCTGCAGCGTAGTTACTCTAAAGTAATATACGACTGCCAAGGCAATTTTAGTTTTAGGTAAATCAAACAGTTTCAGTCCGGTAGATGCGACTACTCTGGACCTTCTACGTAGCCTCGGAATACTACGCCGGCTACAACCAGCGGCCTGTGAAGCAGCGGAGCCTCGTACAAGCGGAGTCCGCCAGCGGAGGAGACGGAAGCAGTGTGACCGGAAGCAAAAACGGGGGTGCCGAGCGGGGCTAACAACAAAGCTAAAAGCTAACCCGCACAGAACGCCGCTTCCTTCCATCATGCTTTCTAATGTCCGCTCCCTGGAGAACTAACTGGACTACCTGAAGCTGGATTTAACTGCAAAACGGGAGATGAGAGACTGCTGCGCCATATTTCTCACAGAAACGTGGCTGAAACCATCCGTTCCAGATGAGGCAGTTAGCATAGAGGGGCTAACATTATTTCGGTCGGATAGGAGCAGCTCTCTCACTGGTAAATCCCGAGGCGGCGTTGTTTGCATATACACCAACAACAACTGGTGCAACAACGGCGAGATAGTCTCAAGTCACTGCTCTCCTGATGTAGAACTACTGACTATAAAATGCAGGCCTTTTTATTTACCCCGGGAATTCACTGTTATGATCTTCACAGCAGTGTACATTCCTCCCAGTGCAAACACCAGAGAAGCCCTGAATGTTTTATACCGCTCCATCAGTGAACTGCAATCTACACATCCAGAGGGAGTTTTCATTGTGGCAGGGGACTTTAATCAGGCCAATATGAAAACTGTTTTTCCTCATTTCCATCAATATGTGGATTTTGCAACCAGGGGTGGGAGCACGCTGGACCTGGCCTACAGCAACATCAAGAAGGCATTCAAGGCTGCACCCCGCCCCCACCTTGGCACCTCAGACCATCTCTCTGTGATGCTAATTCCAGCATACAAGCCCCTGCTGATCAGGAAAAAACCCACAGTGAAGCAGGTGAGGGCCTGGCCTGAGGGAGCTATGGAAGCATTACAGGACTGCTTTGAATGCACGGACTGGGACATGTTCAAGGCGGCTGCTACGGACAATCACCAGACGTGTGTGGAGGAGTATGCCGAGTCTGTGTCTGCATACATTCAGAAGTGCATGGAGGATGTTAGTGTGATCAAGAACATCTCCACACGGGCCAACGAGAAACCCTGGATGACTAGTGAGGTACGTGCAGTGCTGAAAGCCCGGAACGACGCTTTTAAATCTGGCGACATGGTGGCACTAAAAACAGCCAGAGCCAACCTGAAACGTGCCATAAAGGTTGCAAAGCGTGCTCACAGTCAGAAAGTGCAGGACTTCTTCGAGGACCCCACGAACACCAGACGAATGTGGCAGGGCATCCAAGTCATCACAGACTATAAAGCTACTCCTCCCCCCTGTGACAACAACATCAACTTTCTCAACGACCTCAACAACTACTTTGCAAGGTTCGAGGCACTCAACTCCACTCCAGCGAGGAAAACTATTCCTCACTCCGATGAGCAGCCAATCAGCCTGGACACAGCTGATGTCCGGAGAACCCTGAGGAGAGTGAACACCCGGAAAGCAGCGGGCCCTGACGACATACCGGGACGGGTGCTGAAGGAATGTGCTGACCAGCTGGCTGGGGTTCTCACAGACATCTTCAACACCTCGCTGATCCAGGCTGTGGTACCTTCATGTTTAAAGACTGCTACAATTATACCAGTGCCTAAAAAATCCACAATCTCCTCGCTCAGTGATTACCGCCCTGTAGCACTAACCCCCATCATGATGAAGTGCTTTGAGAGGCTGGTAAAGGACCACATTGTCTCCAGACTTCCCCCCACATTCGACCCGTACCAGTTTGCTTACCGCCCAAACCGCTCCACAGAGGATGCCATCTCCTCTGCACTCCACCTGGGCTTACAACATCTGGAAGAGAAGGACACACATGTGCGGATGTTGTTTCTGGACTTCAGCTCAGCGTTCAATACAATCATCCCGCAGCATCTTGTGAGCAAACTGGCCCCCCTTGGTTTCAGCACCCCCCTATGTAACTGGCTGCTTGACTTCCTGACAAACAGACCCCAGTCTGTGCGGGTGGGCAACAACACCTCCAGTGTCATCTCCCTGAGCACCGGCTCCCCTCAGGGCTGCGTCCTGAGTCCGCTGCTGTTCACCCTGATGACCCATGACTGCTGCGCCAGGTCCACTACTAACCACATCGTGAAGTTTGCAGACGACACAACAGTAGTGGGCCTCATCCGTGACAACAACGACATGGACTACAGAGAGGAGGTGAAACATCTGGTTGACTGGTGCAGAACCAACAACCTGACCCTGAACGTCGATAAAACCAAAGAGATCATCGTCGACTTCAGGAGGCGCCAGCCCAGCCACACACCACTCCTCATCAATGGCACAGCAGTGGAGAGAGTTAGCAGCACAAAGTTCCTGGGGGTGCAGATAACAGACACTCTGACCTGGTCCCTTCACACCGGCGCTCTTGTGAAAAAAGCGCAGAAGCGCATGCACTTTCTGCGTCGGATGAAGAGAGCACACCTCCCTCCTCCTATTCTCACCACCTTCTACAGAGGCACTATAGAGAGCATCATAACAAACTGCATCTCTGTCTGGTCCGGAGCCTGCAGTGCCTCCGACTGGAAGTCCCTGCAGAGAGTGGTGAGGACGGCGGAAAAGATCATTAAGACTCCACTTCCTCCCATCCAGGAGATCGCAAAGATCCACTGTCTGACCAGGGCTCAGAAAATCAGCAGAGACACCTCCCACCCCCACCAAGGACTGTTTTCGCTGCTGGACTCTGGAAAGAGGTTCCGCAGCCTCCGAAGCAGAACTTCCAGGTTCTGTAACAGCTTCTTCCCACAGGCCATAAGACTTTTGAACAGGAAAAAATAATCCCTCCATTCCCCCTCAAACCCCCACACAGGACTACCTCACTGGACTCTAAAACACAATATAACGTGCAATATATTTATCTGTATAGTATTTTTACTCATAGTTTTTCTTTTTATATCTATTTATATCTGCACCTTATTTTTATTTTTTATATGTAAATACATGCTGCTGTTTTTATCCTGCACTACAACGGGCCAAATGCAACGAAATTTCGTTCTTATCTGCACTGTAAAGTACAAGTTTGAATGACAATAAAGAAAGTCTAAGTCTAAGTCTAAAGTATACAGTGAACGGGACAGGACACACACCTGGGGTTGGCCTGTGGATGACAACCGCTTCACTGATAGAGCACCAGTTGCCCTGACTGCCTGGGGCCTGCAAGATTAAGAAGTCCAAGATCCATTTCACCAACCCAGCATCAAGGTTACAAGTGGACAGCAGTTTATTTTCTAAAATGTGGGGTTGGATCGCATTAAAAGCGGAGGAGAAATCTACTAATAAAAGCCTTGAATGTGTTTTGTGACAGGATGACCGTTGTTTGAGCCAAATGTTGACGTGGGAGTACGACATGTTTTTCCAACAGAGAGCAATGAGATGTTTGGCATGAATGGCACGTTTGGCATGTCTTTCCCAACATAAATATTCAGGGTATAGGCCCAAGATGCAGTTTTGTAATCAGGTATCTGGAATGTCTGGATTACATTTATTTATTTTTACCGGTTATATAAGTCCTCATTATCCAGTTGTATTGAATCAATTTCAGTCTAGTATTTATGTACTGTTCCAGTATGTATGAACTACGTTAGTGTGTGACACAGCCATAGAGTTCTATACAATCCGACCAATAGAGTTGCCCCCTGCTGGAAATTAGAAATAATGCAGGTTTATGAATGCATGTTTGTAGGGGTTACATCTTCTTCTAAATGTCCCAAATCTCCTCCATGCAGAGCAACATGGACTCAGATCTTCAGGAGAAAATTAGGAAACTGTGGACCCAAAAACTGAAGCTACAAACTAAAACAAACAAAAACAACATCTTCTTTGTTATGAATGAAAATCACCTTCATCAGTCTTCAATGTTCAGACTCGTCACACCAGAGATATTTAATCTGTGTATAACAGACCCTGTTACAGGCCTGATGACGTGGTGACGTATCGTTAGCTTGCTGTTAGTTAAAGGGGAAATGTGCAGATGTTTAACCAGCTGTGTATCACTACAGTAGAGATATTATATGTAAATGAACAATGTGTCACTCCCTCAGTGTTAACTGTGAGGAAAGCTTCCTGCTCATGTATGGGTGGATGCCTTTCAAACTACAACCTGTACTTCTGCATTTTTTCCGTGCCTGATCATGGAGAGGCGCCCTGAGAGAGGGGCGGAGCCAGAGTCAAGACATCACATCTGAGATCAGCTGGTGAGAACATAGTGATCAATCCACTGTTTTCCAACAGACAAATATGGACTTGGACTTAAAGCTGCTGACTCTCATCCCGGCCGCTTCACACTGCAAACAGCATCAATGCCTGCTGGAGGTGCCAGCATGAGGAAACCAATAAAACCACATCAGCTGCAAAAAGCAAACTGAAAACTTTCCTCCCCCCGGCGGCACCTTGAGATCAGTCGGTTAAATAGGGATAGGTCTCTGTGTCTGTGTGCGTGGGCAGAGCTGGGTCTGATGGTCAGTGGTCAGCGCTGAGTGAGTGAGTGACGTTACGTTACACATATTGCGGTTTAGTGTTAGCGTCTCAGTCCGACCAAAGCTGCCTTATCAAAAACAGACACGCTTAAGATATCATCTACAAGCCTTATCAATGGAATCAACATATCACAATAAAAACAGTGTTCCTGCTCTGAAGAAGCTCCGCCCCCTCACCTGAGACAAACCAGAAAACAGGCTGTTATTCTGCCTCACTCTGAAGAGACACACACGCCGACAGACGGACCAACCTGCGGACTCAAACCAGCACGACTTCCACTGAAAGAGGACAGGAGGAGGGGATACTGGGAGTACTTGTTATACTGGGATACTGGGAATACCAACACTTCAACCTGCTACTGAATCCACAAACTGAATGTGGCTTCCTGTTTCTCTGCTCTGTCTTCAGCTTGAATCTGAGATAAAATGGCGTCCAAGTTAGAGGAAGATCTGTGCTGTCCGGTCTGCCTCAACATCTTCAAAGATCCAGTGATGCTGTCCTGCAGCCACAGCTTCTGTAGAGTGTGTGTGAAGGACTGTTGGAAGAAGAAGGATAATAAGGAGTGTCCACTCTGTAAGAGAAGATTTTCTAAGAATATCTTACCTCTGAACTTTGCTTTAAAGAACCTGTGTGAGAGTTTTGTGCAGGAGAGAGATCAGAGCGCTTCAGAGGATCTCTGCAGTCTGCACTCTGACAAACTCAATCTCTTCTGTCTGGACCATCAGGAGCCGGTGTGTCTCGTCTGCAGAGATTCAGAAAAACACTCGGAGCACAGATTCAGACCCATCGATGAAGCTGCTCAAGAACACAGGAAGAAACTTCAGGAAACTCTGGAGCCGGTAAAGAAGAAGTTAAAAGTTTGCAAACGAGTTAAAGGGAAGTTTGATCAAACAGCAGAACACATTCACGTCCAGGCCCGACACACAGAGAGGCAGATTAAGGAGCAGTTTAAGAAGCTTCACCAGTTTCTAGAAGAGGAAGAGGAGGCCAGGCTGTGTGCACTGAGGGAGGAAGAGGAGCAGAAGAGTCAGAGGATGAAGGAGGAGATGGAGGCTCTGAGCAGAGAGATAGCAGCTCTTTCACACACAGTCAGAGCCACAGAGGACGAGCTGAGAGCTGAAGACGTCTCATTCCTGAAAAACTACAAGGCTGCAGTGGAAAGAGTCCAGCAGCGCCCCCTGCTGGAGGATCTACAGTTGCCCTCAGGAGCTCTGATAGACCAGGCCAAGCACCTGGGCAACCTGACCTTCAACATCTGGAACAAGATGAAGGACATGGTCTCCTACAGTCCGGTCATTCTGGACCCAAACACTGCTCGTTCAAACCTCATCCTGTCTGAAGATCTGACCTGTGTGACACGAGGAGAGAGACAGCAGCTTCCTGATAATCCAGAGAGGTTTGATCATAACTGGTCTGTCCTGGGCTTTGAGGGCTTTAACTCAGGGACTCACAGCTGGGACGTCCAGGTTGGAGACAATACATGCTGGGACCTGGGTGTGTTAGCAGAGTCTGTAAAGAGGAAGGGAGTCATACAGTCTGGATTTTGGTTTGTATGGTTCTATGGTGGTGAATTCGGAGCACGCTCCCCATCACATCCAGTCACTGATCTCTCAGTGAAGAAGAAGCCTCAGAGGATCAGAGTGAATCTGGACTGTAACAGAGGAGAGCTGTCATTCTTTGATCCTGATACTAACACACACATACACACCTTCACACACACTTTCACTGAGAGGATGTTTCCATTCATTAGCACTGGTGATAAACTGAAGATTTTACCAGAGAAGATCTCTGTGACTGTGGAACACTAATACATGATGATGATGATGATGTTCTGAATCTTCGTCTCTGATTCTCTTAGGGTTGTGTGACTGCATTGTCATGGTGATGGTGATGTTGTTTTGTTGAATCATTCGTTATAACTTTGAGTATTTCCACAGCAGGTAAAATCTTGATCCTGATTGGTTGGTTTGTTAGAGCCTATTTAAAGATAATCTGCTCAGCGTGTTAACTGGTTAACTGTCATCTGTTGCTTCAGCTGCTGTGAATGTTTGATTTCAGACTTTTTCACTTGAACTCTACGGAGTCCCTGAAGGCATCATCTGTATCTTTGTGGTTAAAATTCTCCTCACGTCCTGAAGCTGCATCAGAAGTTGTTGCTCTGAATTTAAAAAAAACAAGCTGTTATAAAATGTAAATCTTATGTTTATTGTGATTTTAACAGAAAATAAATCAAGGATCCATGAATATTTTGACAACCAGTGTGTTTGTAACCCGTGTGTATTTTGCGTCACGTCCTGAAGCTGCATCAGAAGTTGTTGCTCTGAATTTAAAAAAAACAAGCTGTTATAAAATGTAAATCTTATGTTTATTGTGATTTTAACAGAAAATAAATCAAGGATCCATGAATATTTTGACAACCAGTGTGTTTGTAACCCGTGTGTATTTTGCGTCTGCGTTGTGTTCTGGTTGGGAATGATGGAGCAGGAAAGACTACGTAGGTTCTGGTTCTTCTTTACGTCCTGGCTCTGTATTAACAGATAGAAATACAGAAATCCATGAGCTGTGTCTGTTGTGAGTCTGCAGCGAGCGTCTCCCCTCTGACCATGCTGTAAACTGATTTTTGTTCCTTATTCACATTCATGTTAAATTATGTAATCAAATCAACATCACTTCAAAATTAACACAATTATTTAAAAAACTATCTTATCCAAAATAAAGTCAGAATAAATAAATACAACGTAGGAAAGTTAACTTTAAATAATTTCAACACTTAGACAGCAAATTAATAATAATTTAAAGACAGAAAACTGTTTTTTTTTAGACAATCTTCTTCACAGAAAAATGTTTTAACATCTGCATTAATATGAAGCATATAAATCCACATTAGCAGCTTTAATAGTTACATGTAGAAAACACAGCTGACAAACATTACATTAAAAAACGTCAGTAATTAACTCTTAAAATACTTTAATATAAGTTTATTGGCGGAGCGTGACTCATCAGTAACTTACCTCTGACCGTGCTGAAGACTGCTGTGGCGGGAGCGCGCACCGTGCACGCTCATTACGCGCATGCACGTACCTCCGTCCTCTCACACACACACACTCACACACACACTCACACACACACACACACACACACACACACACACACACACACACACACACACACACACACACACACACACACACACACACACACACACACACACACACACCAAATTAAACAGGCAGGAGGATATAGGAAATGCAAAACAAGATATATGATGAAAAATTAGTGTTTTGGTGAAATTAATAAGCTAGACAACCAAGACAGCACAAGTCCTCAGTGAGATGAAAAGGTACCACCTAGGCATCCTGGGGATAAGTGAGAGTCACTGCACCGGCTCCGGTCGTCAAGTCCTGCATGATGGGTCCGTCATCCTCCATTCTGGCCACGAGAACAACCACACACATGGTGTAGCCATCTTAATCTCCAAGGAGAAGGCCAAAACATTGCTGGAGTGGGAACCAGTAAGTGAAAGGCTGATCCGAGTACGCCTCAAAGTACTGCAAACTCACCATCTTACAGTGCTATGCACCAACCAACGAGGCTGAGGAGGAGGTCAAAGAAGACTGGTATGAACAACTGCAAAAGGCGGTTTCAAAGGTACCCCAACATGACGTTCTTCTCCTAACTGGTGACATGAATGCCAAAGTGGGAACCGACAATTCCAACAACGAGAGGGCAATGAGCAGGCATGGATGTGGCGAAAGAAACAACAATGGTGAATGCCTTGTTGATTTCTGCATGAACAACAACCTGGTCATCGGCGGTACCATCTTCCCACACAAGAACATCCATAAGCTCACATGGCAGTCACCTGATGGTAGGACCATCAACCAAATCGACCACATCATCATTAATGGTAAATGGCGCAGGTCACTGCAACATGTTAGAGCTTACTGGGGTGCAGATGCCTATAGCGACCACCACCTAATCGCTGCCACCATTAAACTCAAGTTAAAGAAGTCAATCCCAAAAAGCCACCGGCAGAAGAAACTGGACATTGCAAAACTCCAGTATCCAAAGAAAAACAAGGAGTTTGTGTTGGAACTCAGAAACCGCTTCAGCATGCCAGAGGCTTCCTTTGAAATGGAAGAAGAACCCACCATAAACAGCAAATGGAACACTATCAAGACCATATACTCCGAAACAGCACAAAAGGTCCTGGGCTTCAAACAGAAAGGGGCCAAAGAATGGATATCAGCTAACACTTGGCAGAAAGTTGAAAAGAGGAAGCAGCTGAAGGCAAAGATGCTGAACACCAAGTCCCAACGACTCCTCGAGAAAGCCAAGATGCCCTATAAAAACAAGGACAGAGAGGTGAAGAGGAGTGCTAGGAGAGACAAAAGGGTTTTTGTTGAACACCTGGCAAGTGAAGCCGAGAAAGCTGCAGCCTATGGAAACCTGGGCACAGCGTACAAAATCATAAAGGTACTCTGTGGCAAACGTACAAACCAAACTACGCATGTTAGGGATAAGAATGGTAACATCTGTACATCAGAGAGTGAACAAGCAGCCAGATAGGTTCAACACTTCCAGGAAGTACTCAACCTCCCTGAGCCAGAACAACCAGCCAACATCCCAACAACAGAGGATAACCTGGAAATCAACACCAACCCCCCTGACTCTGCTGAGGTTAAAGCTGCCATCCAAACCCTGAAGAGTGGCAAGGCATGTGGCATAGATGCTGTTCATGCTGAGATGCTCAAGGCCGACATTCCAACATCAATGAGTGCTGACAGACCTATTCCAAAACATTTGGAACAGCAACACCATCCCTGAAGACTGGTCCAAAGGTCTTATAGTCAAAGTCCCCAAGAAAGGCAACACCAAGAACTGCGACAATTGGCGTGGAATCACCCTTCTGTCTGTTCCAAGCAAGGCGTTCTGCAGAGTCCTTCTTAACTGGATGGAGACAGCCATTGACACCAGGATCAGACAAGAGCAAGCAGGCTTCAGTAAGGACAGCGGGGCATCAAAAGACATCAAAGCAAGGCTGGGAAAGGCTCAGGGTGCCTTCTCCCAACTCCGTCCCATCTGGAGATCAAAACAATACAGCCTTAAAACAAAGATGCTCCTATACAACAGCAATGTAAAGTCTGTTCTTCTGTACGGTTCAGAGAGCTGGCGAGTTGTCAAAACAGACATGAGGAGAATGGAAGTGTTCCATAATGGATGCCCCCGACGAATATGCCAGATCTTTTGGCCTAATAAGATCTCCAACAATGACCTTTACAAAAAAACGGGAAGCCGGAGCATCACCAAGGAGATTACGCACAGACACCTGAGATGGCTAGGACATGTGTTGAGGATGGAGCAGGACCGCATCACAAAAGTCGCCTTAAGATGGACACCACCAGGCAAAAGAAAACCTGGGAAGCCAAAAACCACCTGGTGCAGAACTGTGACACAAGAGCTGGAACAGATGAACCTGTCATGGGGAGAGGCCCAACATGCTGCCAGGGACCGAATGCAATGGAGAGTGCTCACTGAAGCCTTATGTCCCATAGGGGACGAAGAGAAGTAATTGTAATAATAATAATTATGTTTAAAGGTCACATATTATACAAATCACACTTCTCCATGTTTTTTTAACACTAGTATGTAAAAGTCCATCCTCTCCGTCTTTTACATGTTCCACTTTTAAAAAAATGTGTGCTCAAACAGGCCGTTACTTAGCATGGTCACTTAAAGTTTCTGGATCTGTTTTAAAGCATTAAAGAAAGAGATGTTGGTTGCAGCATGACACACATGCACCCACCCATAGGCGTAGATTTCGGGGGGGGGGAACGCAGGGGATGTGGGGATGTGTAGATTTGTCCACCTCAAAAAAAAATAATGTTTTTTTAAAAGGTCGAAAAACATTTCGTGGGGCTCAAAACATTTATATATCCTTCTGACCTGTAAATACGTTTCCCAATCATTTCAAACACCCCTATAGTGGACCATACCATCTTAACCTTGCCGCACAGTCACACGCGTGTGCGCAGGCACGTCACTCTCGCTCATACTTGGTCAATGGATCAGTTCCGGTCAGGTTAGGAGTTGTGGTCTTTATACAGTCTATGGTCGCGGGCGCAGACAGTGACAAGACAAAGCAAGAGCAACAGGTTGGTGCTTATCAATTGATTTTAAGTACAATAAACATGGACAATATCCGACCGCATTTTTTCCAAATAGTGAGTGAAAGATTAGTCAGCCATAACAATGGCTTTTATGTAGTTTTACATTTTGGATACTAAGGCTATAACAAGGTGTCATTCTCTAATAGATTTGATTTGAGATGTACATGATTCCTAAAAAAAACATCCCAAAACACCTGTAATGTTTTGAATATGCAGAAAGTTATGAACAATACAGTTGAATAATTAATAGCAATTCAAAAATAATTATAATTTCCTATACATAGTGTTACGGCAACACAGTCCCTGATAGGTTGTATGGCATGGCTGTCAAGCTAGTGAGGGGGGCGGGCCTTCCGGCCTGGTCAAACAGCCAATGGCTGGAAAGCCACCGTCTTGATTAGCTGAGGCGGGCAGGTGTGCGGGACACAAATGTTTGGGGAATATGAGAAGCTTCGTGAGAGTTGTACGAGAGACTGTCGGTGCCTTCCCGTGTTCTTTGTAATTAAGTCTTTGAGTTATTGTCGCATGTTTTTGTTAAATAATGAACTGTCATCCGACGGAGGAAAGCGTTGGTTTGAACCAAGTAGAGTGAGCTGGTCCGGAGAGTGACGCATCGTCACGCTGACAGAAGACTGCAACAGGTAAGGTCCGTCTCCCTTACCTTAGTTGGCAGCCACAAACAATTATGCCAGGGGCAGCAGACTGCCTTTGATCAGAGTTGGGAAAGGTTGAATGGGAGGTTTTCCGTAAGTGGATGGGCATCTCTTTAGTTTTATTAATGTTGAGCTTCAAGAAGTCCCACCACTCCACAAAATCTTTTACAAATGGCCCGTGATCGACCTCTCCCTCCTGGAGCAGACTAATTAAAAAAGTGTCGTCTGCAAACGTTGGAAGAAGCCTGTTGTCAAAGTTGCTCCTGCAGTCATTTGTATACAAAATATACAGTGAACGGGACAGCACACACCTGGGGTTGGCCTGTGGATGACAACCGCTTCACTGATAGAGCACCAGTCGCCGTGACTGCCTGGGGCCTGCAAGTTAAGAAGTCCAAGATCCATTTCACCAACCCAGCATCAAGGTTACAAGTGGACAGCAGTTTATTTTCTAAAATGTGGGGTTGGATTGCATTAAAAGCAGAGGAGAAATCTACTAATAAAAGCCTTGAATGTGTTTTGTGACAGAATGACCGTTGTTTGAGCCAAATGCTGACGTGGGGGTACAACATGTTTTTCCAACAGAGAGCAATGAGACGTTTGGCATGAATTAAGCCCAGGTCAACCAGTATAGTTTCATGTCTTTCCCAATATAAATATTCAGGGTATAGGCCCAAGATGCAGAGTTTTGGACTCAGGTATCTGGAATGTCTGGGTTACATTCATTTATTTATAATTTATAATCAATTTCAGTCTAGTATTTATGTACTGTTCCAGTATGTATGAACTACGTTAGTGTGTGACACAGCCATAGAGTTCTATACAATCCGACCAATAGAGTTGCCCCCTGCTGGAAATTAGAAATAATGCAGGTTTATGAATGCATGTTTGTAGGGGTTACATCTTCCTCTAAATGTCCCAAATCTCCTCCATGCAGAGCAACATGGACTCAGATCTTCAGGAGAAAATTAGGAAACTGTGGACCCAAAAACTGAAGCTACAAACTAAAACAAACAAAAACAACATCTTCTTTGTTATGAATGAAAATCACCTTCATCAGTCTTCAATGTTCAGACTCGTCACACCAGAGATATTTAATCTGTGTATAACAGACCCTGTTACAGGCCTGATGACGTGGTGACGTATCGTTAGCTTGCTGTTAGTTAAAGGGGAAATGTGCAGATGTTTAACCAGCTGTGTATCACTACAGTAGAGATATTATATGTAAATGAACAATGTGTCACTCCCTCAGTGTTAACTGTGAGGAAAGCTTCCTGCTCATGTATGGGTGGATGCCTTTCAATCTACAACCTGTACTTCTGCATTTTTTCCGTGCCTGATCACGGAGAGGCGCCCTGAGAGAGGGGCGGAGCCAGAGTCAAGACATCACATCTGAGATCAGCTGGTGAGAACATAGTGATCAATCCACTGTTTTCCAACAGACAAATATGGACTTGGACTTAAAGCTGCTGACTCTCATCCCGGCCGCTTCACACTGCAAACAGCATCAATGCCTGCTGGAGGTGCCAGCATGAGGAAACCAATAAAACCACATCAGCTGCAAAAGCTGATATCATCTACAAGCCTTATCAATGAAATCAACATATCACAATAAAAACAGTGTTCCTGCTCTGAAGAAGCTCCGCCCCCTCACCTGTATCACCTGAGACAAACCAGGACACAGGCTGTTATTCTGCCTCACTCTGAAGAGACACACACGCTGACAGACGGACCGACCTGCAGACATAAACCAGCACGACTTCCACTGAGAGAGGACAGGAGGAGGAGGGGATACTGGGAGTACTTGTCATACTGGGATACTGGGAATACCAACACTTCAACCTGCTACTGAATCCACAAACTGAACGTGGCTTCCTGTTTCTCTGCTCTGTCTTCAGCTTGAATCTGAGATAAAATGGCGTCCAAGTTAGAGGAAGATCTGTGCTGTCCGGTCTGCCTCAACATCTTTAAAGATCCAGTGATGCTGTCCTGCAGCCACAGCTTCTGTAGAGTGTGTGTGAAGGACTGTTGGAAGAAGAAGGATAATAAGGAGTGTCCACTCTGTAAGAGAAGATTTTCTAAGAATATCTTACCTCCTAACTTTGCTTTAAAGAACCTGTGTGAGAGTTTTGTGCAGGAGAGAGATCAGAGCGCTTCAGAGGATCTCTGCAGTCTGCACTCTGACAAACTCAATCTCTTCTGTCTGGACCATCAGGAGCCGGTGTGTCTCGTCTGCAGAGATTCAGAAAAACACTCGGAGCACAGATTCAGACTCATCGATGAAGCTGCTCAAGAACACAAGAAGAAACTTCAGGAAACTCTGGAGCCGGTAAAGAAGAAGTTAAAAGTTTGTAAACGAGTTAAAGGGAAGTTTGATCAAACAGCAGAACACATTCACGTCCAGGCCCGACACACAGAGAGGCAGATTAAGGAGCAGTTTAAGAAGCTTCACCAGTTTCTAGAAGAGGAAGAGGAGGCCAGGCTGTGTGCACTGAGGGAGGAAGAGGAGCAGAAGAGTCAGAGGATGAAGGAGGAGATGGAGGCTCTGAGCAGAGAGATAGCAGCTCTTTCACACACAGTCAGAGACACAGAGGACGAGCTGAGAGCTGAAGACATCTCATTCCTGAAAAACTACAAGGCTGCAGTGGAAAGAGTCCAGCAGCGCCCCCTGCTGGAGGATCCACAGCTGCCCTCAGGAGCTCTGATAGACCAGGCCAAACACCTGGGCAACCTGACCTTCAACATCTGGAACAAGATGAAGGACATGGTCTCCTACACTCCGGTCATTCTGGACCCAAACACTGCTCGTTCAAACCTCATCCTGTCTGAAGATCTGACCTGTGTGACACGAGGAGAGAGACAGCAGCTTCCTAATAATCCAGAGAGGTTTAATCATAACTGGTCTGTCCTGGGCTCTGAGGGCTTTAACTCAGGGACTCACAGCTGGGACGTCCAGGTTGGAGACAATACATGCTGGGACCTGGGTGTGTTAGCAGAGTCTGTAAAGAGGAAGGGAGTCATACAGTCTGGATTTTGGTTTGTATGGTTCTATGGTGGTGAATACGGAGCACGCGCCCCATCACATCCAGTCACTGATCTCTCAGTGAAGAAGAAGCCTCAGAGGATCAGAGTGAATCTGGACTGTAACAGAGGAGAGCTGTCATTCTCTGATCCTGATACTAACACACACCTACACACCTTCACACACACTTTCACTGAGAGGATGTTTCCATTCATTAGCACTGGTGATAAACTAAAGATTTTACCAGAGAAGATCTCTGTGACTGTGGAACACTAATACATGATGATGAGGATGATGTTCTGAATCTTCGTCTCTGATTCTTTTAGGGTTGTGTGACTGCGTTGTCATGGTGATGGTGATGTTGTTTTGTTGAATCATTCATTATAACTTTGAGTATTTCCACACCAGGTAAAATCTTGATCCTGATTGGTTGGTTTGTTAGAACCTATTTAAAGATAATCTGCTCAGCGTGTTAACTGGTTAACTGTCATCTGTTGCTTCAGCTGCTGTGAATGTTTGATTTCAGACTTTTTCACTTGAACTCTAAGGAGTCCCTGAAAGCATCATCTGTATCTTTGTGGTTAAGATTCTCCTTACGTCCTGAAGCTGCATCAGAAGTTGTTGCTCTGAATTTAAAAAAAACAAGCTGTTATAAAATGTAAATCTTATGTTTATTGTGATTTTTACAGAAAATAAATCAAGGATGCAGGAATATTTTGACAACCAGTGTGTTTGTAACCCGTGTGTTTGTAACCCGTGTGTATGTTGCGTCTGCGTTGTGTTCTGGTTGGGAATGACGGAGCAGGAGAGACTACGTAGGTTCTGGTTCTTCTTTACGTCCTGCCTCTGTAATAACAGATAGAAACACAGAAATCCATGAGCTGTGTGTTGTGAGTCTGCAGCGAGCGTCTCCCCTCTGACCATGCTGTAAACTGATTTTTGTTCCTTATTCACGTTCATGTTAAATTATGTAATCAAATCAACATCACTTCAAGATTAACACAATTATTTAAAAAACTATATTATCCAAAATAAAGTCAGAATAAATAAATACAACGTAGGAAAGTTAACTTTAAATAATTTAAACACTTAGACAGCAAATTAATAATAATTTTTACAGAAAACCGTTGTTTTTAGACAATCTTCTTCACAGAAAAATGTTTTAACATCTGCATTAATATGAAGCATGTAAATCCACATTAGCAGCTTTAATAGTTACATGTAGAAAACACAGCTGACAAACATTACATTAAAAAACGTCAGTAATTAACTCTTTAAATGTATTAATTAGACAAATAAACACGTCTCCATACCTGAATCAACAGAGAGAAATACAGAAATCCACGAGCTGTGTGTGTTGTGAGTCTGCAGGAAGAATCTTCACGGATCAAAGGCAAACGCGTCATTAACGGGAGACGACGGGGTTTCCCCCCCTCCCTGCAACGACGCTAGCTTACCACACACACACACATTAATTATCCGTTATTAATCAAGATGAAACTAATAAATAACTTTAAATATCGGACTCGAAACTCCGCGAAACTGACACAGGACAAGTCGAATATTACCAGGAACATAACACCAGAGTTTGGTTTAATATAAATCACACAAAAAATACTTTAATACGAGTTTATCAGCGGAGCGTGACTCATCAGTAACTTACCTCTGACCGTGCTGAAGACTGCTGTGGCGGGAGCGCGCACCGTGCACGCTCATTAGGCGCATGCACGTACCTCCGTCCTCACACACACACACACACACACACACACGCTCCAAAATAAACAGGCAGAAGGATATAGGAAATGCAAAATAAGAAATATAATGAAAAATTAGTGTTTTGGTGAAATTAATAAGCTGTCTATATCAAGCTGTTACATATAGCCTACACCTCATACATGTCATCATGAAAGAAGAAAAGGAAAAAGTAGGCGCTATATACAAGTGTACAAGTCATATAAAATTCATTCATATAAAAAAAAGTGCAGCAAGTATTTAAACAAAAGTGCAGTCAGAACATGATGGATCATTCATTTGTAGAGTGTGGTTATAAGAGAATAGAATAAATATGAATGTAACAAGGCAATCGAGGAGAGGTAATATACATTTAGGTTCTGATACGTAACTTCACTTTCAAGGAGGTGTAAAAAGAGACCCAGATTTTGTAGAAGTCACTCAGCTTATGTTTAAAGGTCACATATTATACAAATCACACTTCACCATCTTTCTCTAACACTAATATGTGTCTCTAGTCTGTCTACAAACCCCCCAATGATGAGATCAGTCCATCCTTTCAATCTTTTGCCTGCTCTACTTTTCAGTAAATGTGTGCTCAAACAGGCCGTTAATGCATGGTCACTTAAAGTTTCTGGATCAGTTTTAAAGCATTAAAGAAAGACATGTTGGTTGCAGCACGACACACATGCACCCACCTTCAGCTCAGGAGAGATTTCCTCTGCAACGGTGGCCAGCTAAGAGCCCTTCCACAGTTGCGCTATTAAACCACCAGGTGGTGACAAACTAACGTAAATGTGACAGCCACATCAATTTTGCAGAAATTCAACATACAGGTTAATTCTAACTCTGTTACACTGCTTGAAAGGTGCAGTTAAGGTTTAAAGAAGATTAAGTGCATTAATTGCACGAGGAAATGGAGACAGTACTGTTCCTGTTGGTCTTCCCCCTGGGCGGCCTGAACCTCCGACCAGAGGGGAGAAGAACAAAGTCCTCCAAGAGAGGACGACGGTCAGAGCTGGCCAAGATCGACTTTGCTCTCCTCACAATTTGTCTGTTTCAGATATCTGACAATGAAAGCCTCTGAGTGCTGATTATTGTACTTGCTGTTTTAATGATACTGGTCAGACGGTTTGTGTTGTGCACTGAAAGGTTACCATACCATGACATGAAAACAAAAGGTTAAAAATGCAACCAATAAAAGATTGGTAGAATAAAACCATCAGGGTCTTGTCCACATTCAAAGTATTCAGTCTATGCAGAAAGTAGAGTCTCCGCAGGCCCTCTTTGCAGATTGCATTTGTGTTGTGGTCATGATTCAAGTTCTTTTGAATCCCTGTGCCCAGGTACTTCTACAAGTCAACATTCTCCACAGGTGTGCCTTTGATCAGAGTTGGGAAAGGTTGAATGGGAGGTTTTCCGTAAGTGGATGGGCATCTCTTCAGATTTATTAACGTTGAGCTTCAAGAAGTCCCACCACTCCACAAAATCTTTTACAAATGGCCCGTGATCGACCTCTCTCTCCTGGAGCAGACTAATTAAAACAGTGTCATCTGCAAACGTTGGGAGAAGCCTGTTGTCAAAGTTGCTCCTGCAGCCATTTGTATATAAAATATACAGTGAACGGGACAGGACACACACCTGGGGTAAGCCTGTGGATGACAACCGCTTCACTAGTAGAGCATCAGTCGCTCTGACTGCCTGGGGCCTGCAAGTTAAGAAGTCCAAGATCCATTTCAAGATTCAAGATTCAAGATTCAAGATTTTTATTTGTCACATGTTCACACAGATGTGCAGTGAAATTTAAAGACTGTTCCACAAGGCCATGCAATAACACTGAAATTACTAATACACATATATACAGGAAAATAGAATATAATGTAAAATTAAAAAAATAAATATTTGAATATACAAAATATAGAATATAGAGTAATGTAAACAGTGTAAAGTGTCAGTGTGTAAAGTGTCCAGGGTGTCAAAGTGCAACGTGCAGATTGGAATGTGTTGTGTGTGTGCATCATGTAATCACAGTTCTGTTTTGTTTAGTTCTGTTTTGTTTTTAACTGAGGAGAGTGGAGTTAACAGTCCGGACAGCCTGAGGAAAGTGAGAGTCTTTCTGTGTTCGCCTTGATGTGTCGAAGGCGCCTGCCAGAGGGTAGCCATGTAAACAGTCCGTTAACTGGGTGGTGGGGATCACTCATGATCCTGTTTGCCCTGGCTGTGCTCCTCCTTGTGAAGATGTCCTGGAGGGTGGGGAGTGTTGTACCCATGGAACGCTCTGCTGACTTCAGCACCCTCTGCAGGGCTCTTCGGTCACACACAGTGCTGTTCCTGTCCCACTGTTTCCAGTCAGCACACTCTCCACCGCTCCAGAATAAAAAGTCTTCAGGACCTTCACAGAGACTTTGAATTTCCTCAGCTGTCTGAGGTGATAGAGGCGCTGCCTCGCCCTCTTCACCTGACTGTCTATGTGGGTTTCCTTTTTTGCCTGGAGAAAAACGCTAGCTACCTTTTATTTTATTATTATTTTGTATAAATTTTTTTTCCATTAATATTTATTAGGGATGGGCAACGATTAAAAGTTTTAATCGCATTAATTGCATGAGTTCCTGTGATAAATCAATCGCATTGTTATACGCAAAATCCAATAATGAATTAAAAAGTAGTGTATAGCGCACTTTTATTGTAAATGTACTTCTCAACTTAAACAATGTAATCAAAGCAAATAAATACAAAACTAAAGCTTATTGCATTGGTTGCAGTGTGGACACAGAGTGGTGTGGGTCTCCTCTCTGACTGCAGCTGGGTCTGCTGCTCGAGGCTACACTGACAGCCTGTGATGCTTTAGGAAGGGGGAGGGGCTCAGAGCAGCACCTGCTGCTCGTTGAGTAACTGCAGAGCAATACGTGCTTTCACGTCAGTTTCTCACACCAAAAAAGTCTCCAATAACACCAGAAAAAGTCGCTAGATTGGTAGCTAGTAGCTGTTGACAAAAAAAGTCGCCAAGGGGGTTTGGAAAGTCGCTAGATTTAGCGAGAAAGTCGCCAAGTTGGCAACACTGTTTCCTCTTTCCTGTGAGCGCCGCAGCAGACATGCGCAGCAGTAAGCCACATACTAGGCTCACTCACGATGGAATTTTATAAAATAAAAGCCAGTGAGCAACAGACTTTTACAATAAGAAAATAAATAATAAAAACTGCGTTAATGCGAGATAAAATAATTGTCAGCGATAATTAATTAATGAGTTGACGCGAAAATAACGCGTTAACGTGCCCAGCCCTAGTATTTATATATACTGTATATTGACTTATTTTTTTAGTTTTAGTTTGTTTTCTCTTTACTTCCCACTCAGCTCCTCTCTTCGATGCATCACACTGCCACACACACATTCACACATTTTATAATACACTATCTCAACATAAAAGTTACAGCTTGACTTTCACCATATCTCATTTAAATGTATTTGCCCGTATTGTTGTGTTGTATCTTTGCTAATGTGTTTTAAAGAGTTTTGGACAGCGATGTAGTGGAACTAATAACAAGGAGATTGTCTTAGAGATTTCACTTCAAGCTGCAGGAAGAGAAATTAGACTGTTTTCTGTGTTCCTGCTCTGAAGAAGCTCCGCCCCCTCACCTGTCTCACCTGAGACAAACCAGGACACAGGCTGTTATTCTGCCTCACTCTGAAGAGACACACACGCTAACAGACGGACCGACCTGCAGACACAAACCAGCACGACTTCCACTGAGAGAGGACAGGAGGAGGAGGGGATACTGGGAGTACTTGTTATACTGGGATACTGGGAATACCAACACTTCAACCTGCTGCTGAATCCACAAACTGAACGTGAGTTTCAAAGAAAAACAATCAAAGTGAGAGAAACTTTCAGGGACGGGGAGTGGCTTCCTGTTTCTCTGCTCTGTCTTCATCTTGAATCTGAGATAAAATGGCATCCAAGTTAGAGGAAAATCTGAGCTGTCCGGTCTGCCTCAACATCTTTAAAGATCCAGTCACCCTGTCCTGCTTCCACAGCTTCTGTAAAGACTGTCTGCAGAGCTGCTGGAAGGAGAAGGAGAATAAGAAGTGTCCAGTTTGTAGAAAACAGTCAAAGAAAAGAGTACCTCCTAACTTTGCTTTAAAGAACCTGTGTGAGAGTTTTGTGCAGGAGAGAGATCAGAGAGCTTCAGAGGATCTCTGCAGTCTGCACTCTGAGAAACTCAATCTCTTCTGTCTGGACCATCAGGAGCCGGTGTGTCTCGTCTGCAGAGATTCAGAAAAACACTCGGAGCACAGATTCAGACCCATTGATGAAGCTGCTCAAGAACACAGGAAGAAACTTCAGGAAACTCTGGAGCCGGTAATGAAGAAGTTAAAAGTTTGTGAACAAGTTAAAGTGAAGTTTGATCAAACAGCAGAACACATTCAGGTCCAGGCCCGACACACAGAGAGGCAGATTAAGGAGCAGTTTAAGAAGCTTCACCAGTTTCTAGAAGAGGAAGAGGAGGCCAGGCTGTGTGCACTGAGGGAGGAAGAGGAGCAGAAGAGTCAGAGGATGAAGGAGGAGATGGAGGCTCTGAGCAGAGAGATAGCAGCTCTTTCACACACAGTCAGAGACACAGAGGACGAGCTGAGAGCTGAAGACATCTCATTCCTGAAAAACTACAAGGCTGCCGTGGAAAGAGTCCAGCAGCGCCCCCTGCTGGAGGATCCACAGCTGCCCTCAGGAGCTCTGATAGACCAGGCCAAACACCTGGGCAACCTGAGCTTCAACATCTGGAACAAGATGAAGGACATGGTCTCCTACAGTCCGGTCATTCTGGACCCAAACACTGCTCATCCAGTCCTCATCCTGTCTGAAGATCTGACCTGTGTGAGACCAGGAGAGAGACAGCAGCTTCCTGATAATCCAGAGAGGTTTGATCATCACTGGTCTATCCTGGGCTGTGAGGGCTTTAACTCAGGGACTCACAGCTGGAACGTCCAGGTTGGAGACAATACATACTGGGTACTGGGTGTGTTAGCAGAGTCTGTAAAGAGGAAGGGAAACAAACTGTCTGGATTATGGAGAATAGGGTTCTATGGTGGTGAATACACAGCACTCTCCTCATCACATCCAGTCACTGATCTCTCAGTGAAGAAGAAGCCTCAGAGGATCAGAGTGAATCTGGACTGTAACAGAGGAGAGCTGTCGTTCTCTGATCCTGATACTAACACACACATACACACACACCTACACACACACTTTCACTGAGAGGATGTTTCCAATCATTGGAACTGGGGATAAACTGAAGATTTTACCAGAGAAGATCTCTGTGACTGTGGAACACTAATACATGATGATGATGATGTTCTGAATCTTCGTCTCTGATTCTCTTAGGGTTGTGTGACTGCGTCGTCATGGTGATGATGTTGTTTTATTAAATCATTCGTTATAACTTTGAGTATTTCCACAGCAGGTAAAATCTTGATCCTGATTGGTTGGTTTGTTGGAGTCTATTTAAAGATAATCTGCTCAGCGTGTTAACTGGTTAACTGTCATCTGTTGCTTCAGCTGCTGTGAATGTTTGATTTCTGACTTTTTCACTTGAACTCTAAGGAGTCCCTGAAAGCATCATCTGTATCTTTGTGTGCATTATGAGTTATTATCCTGCATGTAGAGAATAAAACAGTAATGATTATTATCTGATCTGAAATCACTCTACAGTTGTAGAATAATAACTTCAGATCATCACGTTTTCCTCTTCTTACTAAATCGTAGTTCCATCTTTAATCTTGTTGGTGTAGTCAGGGCTGTAACCAGGGTTTAGAAAATAGTGGTCCAGAATTTCTTCTGTTAATATATCGTATTCAAGGCATTTTGGGACATGCAAGATTCATGGCCAAATGATACCTTCAAATTCAACAGAAGCTAAACACCCAACCAACACAAACTCACACACACATTCACTTCCTGTATGTAAAGTGAATGATCTGTAGATCACGTGCAGCCCGAACCACGGGTGGTTATCCAAACAGAGCATCCATGACATTCAAAAGTAAACATTTTAAGCAGCTTTCATTTCTTTTCCTGCATTCTGGTCAGTTTTTATTCACCATTTTTTGTTTTGTTTCTGCAGAACTTTATGATTCTTATCTCGTCTTTTTGTCCTTTTTGTGTCTTATGCACAATAATGAATGCATTCATTGAATATTTTATAAACATGTGGACTGGACAGTTGACTCTGCACTATTCCAGCCCTGCAAAGTTTCTGTTTACAAGTAGCCAATATGTAAAAGTGATATATAATTTAGTACGGCATTATTTTGTTTATGAACTTGTAAGAATGGCAAACTGTGAACTTTTAAACATGATCCAGATTGTGATTAATTTTCTGTGACAAATGGCCTTATCTTATCTTATATGTTTGTTTTGGTTTATTGTTGTTCTTGTTTTAAGAGGGGTTAGGACAGTTTGATGACGATCGCACTTGAGAAAGAGAGAGAGAGAGAGAGCAGTTTTTTATTTTTCCTTACTTATTCTTCGGGGGCTCCAAATAACTCAACATTACTCCTGTTTTTAAAAGTTTCAGTCATTCTGGAGCTTCATTCTACAAAGGTATGGCTCCGTAGATTTGTTATCATGTTTGAAATGTCAAATATCAGACCTGAAGACTGTCTTTGTCAAAGCTTTTGTTCATGTTTCTTTACCATCTTCATCTTCAGTGGATGAAACGTCCTCTGAAGAATCCAAACTAAGAACGCTTTATGTTCTTTGAAAACAACAAAGAGTTCAAAATAAAGAGTCAAAATATCTTGTTAGTGTGAATCCTCTTTCACCTATAATCACTTATCAATAAAGTATTTCTACACTTGATCTGAATCCGTCTTTATAACTTGTGTTGTGTGTTTTATTGATGCTCTTTATTGATGACTCTTTCTCCTGACAGAATGAGTTTGTCTCTGTGATTCATAATAAAGTTATTCTTATTAATTCAGGTGTTTCTTTAACTCCAGTCTGAACCTGCGACATGTGAAATCAAGTCGATCAGTGTCGTCTCTGACTCGTCCATCAGGTCGGACAGGAGAAAAGAAATGTCCTGAAGGGAAAGAGTTTGATTCAGAGATCCAACGAGCTCTGGAGAACACAGGGTTCATTATTGTAGGTTAAAGGCTTAATCTGCGATTTTTCACACTTAAATGTAGAAATCAAGTATATCCTCTGAAAATAACTCTGAGTCATGACTGTCTACAATGGGTGTAACACCCGAGTCCCACTGTCTGTGATGCTTTCCGAGTTTTCCGAGTCCTATCTTCAGTTTGTTTACATCGCCAGGATGGCCGGCTGACTCCTCCCCTCACGTATAAAAGTTGTTTAATTGAGGGACTAGAGAAAAAAAGAATAACATACTGTACTCACTGCTTAACTGTGTTTCTAGATCACGCTCATTTCAGGTAAATTTACATGCAGTATGAAGATACCAGCATAATAAAGATCGCTAGTATTAGCATGCTAACACAACAATGCAGCGCAAGTTGTTTTGGTTTCATGCTGGTGCTCAAGGGCGACATCTGCTGGATCAAAAAATTGCATAGTAAGCCTTAAATGACCTGATGAACATCACATGTCATTTATTAAAACTTAAGATTTATTAGAGGAGGAACAGCAGCTCACAGCAATACTTGAACCCCTCCACCAAGTTAAGCTGATGATTCTCAAAATATTGATTGTAATTCAACAATTGAAACTTTATTCCTTTTTAGGAAATTACTCAAAATAAAAAAAATGTTTAAAGAGAAGTTGAAGCTGAACTACGCAGGGTTTCTAAAACTAGCATGATTTTGAAAGTAGCATTCCCTCAGTGCTCCGTCTACGCCCCCTCCCCTATGTGCTCCCTCTAAAGCCACGCCCCCTCACTTACATCGGGAGGCGTTGCTCCAGAAGTGGACCTCAGCTCATCTCTTGCACTGTGTAGAAACTACGTCGTCTCATGTCTCATTCAGCGGTAAGTAAATTCACAGTGTAAACTCCTAAAGTCATCAGTGACGCGCTTTGAGTGTGAGGTAGAAGAGGTAAGACGTAGAGAGCGAGCAGGGAGACAGGGAGGCCTCTGATTGGTTCATCAGATTGGTACCTCATGGCAGGCATTGGTCGAAGATTTTACAGGCTTATGGTGCATTCATGTGGTGTCGATCTGAAAAACCTGAGTTGTAAAATGCACATGAACACCTGCTCAAGTCGGAACCAGGACTCGGAAACTCGGAAAAGAATTAGGTGCCGGACTTGCCGACTTATTGTCAGAATCATCATCACGAGGGGAAAAATACTTTTTATACATCAACATTTAGCTCAGATATAACTTGTAACAGTTACATTCCACAGATCTTCTTCGTAGCAGAGAATCACTCCCATGATTCCCCGCCAGCCTCGACTTCATCTTTTGTTATTGTTTTGATTGAGAGCCCCCTGGTGTCGGATTTTACATACTGCCCGTTTACAAAGTGGATCTGGAGAAAATGACTAACCATGTCTTCAATGTGGACCAGAGGAGAGGGAGACTTCCTCATTTTATCTGACACAGCACTCATTCACACAGGGTGTTCCTGTAGTAATTTTTTTATTATTCAAATGTTAAGTTTGGATTTACAGGCACATGTGAACAAACAGGGTCGTCGTTCAGGTCCTCACAAGGCTGCAAACCTGACGTGAGAATAAAAGCACAGTGCAGACGGCTCTGCTTGCTGTGCAGCACGCACACCACCGTCTTCGACAACAGGGTTACAATACAAATACCTGGTACATTATTATAACTTAAAATACTGTTCATACATCGTGAGTGTGTGTATGTGGGTGTGTATGTGTGTGTGTGTGTGTGGGTGTGTGCTGCACATCCTGCAGAGCGGCCGTCCGGATGGAGGGAGGAGAATCTCAAATCAGTGAGCGTGTGGAGCTGAGTGAACATTCAGGATCGTCCTGCTCAGACAAACATTGAATATTTCTGCAGGAGTTTCCAGTGGAGAGTCAAAACTAAGACAACTAAAAGCTCTGCTCGTGTTTGTTTGTCGCCTGCTCGACTCGGATCAGATTTACAAGTGGTCTCTCTTCAGGACCTGATTTCTAAAAACACCCTGCCTCAGTACCATCATGAGGAGAAGGCAGACAACGAGGAACATTTTGTGAAATGGAACGTCGTCAGGGCAGTGATTTAAACTGCTCTTTATATTAAGGCACAAAAACATTAAATTAAACTCCTGCAGCGAAGTCATCTTCAGATTCATTCAGTGAAATGAGCCGTGAGTCAGCAGACGCCCCCCCCTTTAAAACATGTCCTGATTGGAAAAAAACAAGGGTCAAAAGAACTAAAAAAACATTTTCAGTTAGGTTGAATTAACTCGTGAACACCCACAGAGAATCGATAAAACGCAAACGAAATATTGGCATCGCTTTGAGGCAGCAACACTGAGCCATGTATACAAGCAAGCATATTATAATAATAACATAGCACAGACGTTATCATAGATATTTATATATATTTCACCTGGAGGTTTCAGTTGATTGATTGTGATCGAACTTAACGTACGTGGCCGTTCTGCGTGGTGGCATTTGTCTTTCGTCAAAATCAGCCAGTCCTGAATCATTGAAGCATATATTTACACAAAGAACAAAGTCCTCACTCTATGTCATAATAAAAAACATTCACACAAAAATATAACATTTGAAATAATTATTAGCACCAGTGTATCAGATAAAATTCTCGCTACGCAAATGTACAAAGTTGCATAGTGTTGGATTTAGCCCGGAAGAAAATGTTAATGTGTGATCGGTAAAAAAAACAAAAAAACCTCGGGTGAAAAAGCAGCACGATTAAAAACGAAATGTTTGAGCGTCTGTTTCATGAAATGGACTTCGACCGCGGTGAGAAATGTCAGACAGAGCTTCTGAAGTCCTGAAAGACTCACTTTCATGTCTACAAAAAGACTTTGAACCAGTTGGAAGGGGGTAGAACAAGATCCTGTTACATTCAAGATCACAACTTGTTACGGACATCAAATCACCACGATATCTCGAGCACACCTTTGCGTCTTACTCCGCAAGATCCGAATCTTATTTGAACAATTTAGGATCTCAAATCTTCTATCTCTGAAACCAGAGGTGCATACTTTGTGGAAACAAGATGCTAATGTGTGCAAGATATGGCTCCTCGTGACCAGATGCTCTCTATCTTGAGCACACAAGATGACGTCTGAAAAAAGTAGTGGGTTCACAAGTCACCATCTTGTTCCCACAAGATCCGTATCCTAATTAACATCTTTCAGTCACCATGCAAGATTTGTAGCTTTAGGAAACAAGATATGTGCATATTTTAATATCTTGCGCACAAGACATATTATCTTCAACCTCCAACTAAAAATCCTGTTTCTGTGAAAATATCTTATTTGAATGAGATGTTGACTTGTGAGCATGAAGTATGGATTTTGGTGGCGAGATGTTAACCTTTCTTCCCACAAATCCGTATCTTGTGCACTGAAGATGACATCATGAGGGTACAAAGTGATATCTTGCGCATTAAAGATGGCATACTTGGTGCACATGTTACCATCTTGTTCACACAAGATCCATATCCTCGTCACAATTTAATATCCTGTGCATGAGACATTATATCTTACGACTCAAGATACTGAAAACAAGATATCTTTGTAATAGGAGACTAACTTAAGAGCATTAAATATGGATCTTGGTAACAAGATATCAGCTAATATTATTCACAAACTTATATCTTGATGACATCTAGATTGTACGAAGTGACATCTTGCGCATACAAGCGCAAGATCCATAACAACAGAACATTTAGAAATGTATTCACTTTTCTCCCATCAGATCCATATCTGTGCACAAAACATCATCAACAAGATTCATATTCTACGTGCACAATCTCATATCTTGCGCACAAGACAAAATATCTTGTACCTACGGAGAAAGATTCTGTGTTGCAAAAACAAGGTATCACTTCTACAAGATGCTAAAATATGGATCTTTGCAATGAGATTTCATGTTTTTCTGCACCCAAGATGATGTGCACAAGTTGCCATCATTTCCCCACAAGATCCATCTCACACGAGCACAATGTAACATAATGCACGAACAAGAAACTGTCTTGGTAACTAAACTTTAGATCCCTGCCTTCACAGAAACAAGATTGTAGGATCTTGGGAGCAAGATACTTATGTCGTGTGAAACAAGATGATACCTGGCGTGTGTAAGGTTTTGTCTTCCATGCACAATTTTCACATTTTGGTGCACGCAAGTAAAAAATCTGGAGTGTAACAGAAAAGATCTTCTAACGCTGAGCCATGAGCCACACCTTGTTGAAACAGGATACTCATTTATCTGGCACACACAAGATCTGAAAGCTTTTTTTTTCTGGACTTCAGAGGCTTCTAGGCTCCGACAGAGCGTGTGCAGATCACTGAACGCCACAGCGGCGTGTGGCATGAAATACTGCTGAAGAAAGGAGCTTCTCCTCCGCGCTCCGAGTCGCAGCGTTGGGAGTAAAGAGTCCTTCACTGTGTGCTGTCTGAAAACATGGCTGAAGATAAAGGAGTGTTCAAACAGTGTGGAGCCGTATATTCAGCCGGCTGAGGACTGCCAAACTCTGAAGTGTGTCACGGGGCATGATGGGAAATGGCTGGTCAGCTAGAGAACGGGAGACGTTTGTCGCGGCGAGGAGCTCTCCGCTCGGCTTCTGTGTCAGTGAAACTTCCTCGGTCGGAGCAGACGGTGCAGTCACGTTGGGTTTGTGGTTCTGGATTTTCTCCGAGGTTCCTCCACCTCTCTGCGCGGCATCTCTGAGCCGTTTAGTTTGTGCTATTGAAACCACGTTACTGCGTCTCGGACAAACAAAAACCAAAGACGAAAACAGAAACAGCTGCTTCCGCTTCGCTACGAACTTGAAATATTGGCTTCTGTCTTGAAAAGAAAAACAAAGACAATAATCTGAAACAAAAAGTTTAAAAAACAGTTTTGGTAAAAGGCGGCGTGTTTGCCAGAGTGTTAGACGTGACGGGGGAGTGTCGGAGGTGGATGGAGGAGGAGGAGGTGGGCGGGGTTAAGGCCTCTCCAGGGATGGCGTGTTGAAGCAGCCCTCAGGTAACGTATTCTTGATGTCTTCCAGGTTGAGGATGTCGCTGCGGATCTCGCGGATCTGCCGGTCGTAGTCGAAGATCAGGTCCTCCTGGCTCCTCGCCACGTCGTTCAGCTCACTCAGCTTCCTGTCCAGCTCGTTGTTGGCCATCTTGCCCTTGGCGCTCTTCAAGGACTCCTCGATCTGGTTCAGCTTGCTCAGGTCCACCTTATCGATGTTTCCTGGAGAGGAGACAAAGAAGGACATTAACCCTTTAGCGAACTTTGGACACGAGACCTGCTGACAGGCCGGACTCCGACCAGTCTGAACCGGTCATAGAAACGGCAACGTGTCGCTCTGATTGATCTGCCGGCGCTCTGATCCATTCATGGAGACAAACACGATTCTTTACTGTGTTTCAGAGCGTCTCAACATGAAGCCGCCAAATACCCAAACTGCAAATAGAAAGGTCGATTAAATAGAGATGGGTCTGTTCCTGAACACTTTGGTTTCGGGTCTTTTTGGCGCCCTCTTAAGAAAAAGCAGGACTGTCTTTGTTTAAAATCTTGGTTGGCTGGTCATGTCCTGTACATGCAAAGGGAGTGTTGAACTGCTCTTACCCAGCTGATCCAGCAGGGCGGTGATGGTGCTCAGAACGGTCTTGACGGCGCTCTTGGCCTTGCGGGCGTTGTCCTCCGCCTCCTTTGCATTGTCTGACGCCTGAGAGACACAGCACAGGGTTGATTAAATTCACAAAATGACTGTTTATATTCCTTTAAAACTCGTTCCTTCAAACTTAGACCAATCTGTCTTTGAAACAGTAAAAAAACAAATTTCTGACATCAGAGACGAGAGCGACATGAAGCATCTGTTCAAATCAGAGTTCACTGAAAACAATTGAAAAAAAGACGCTGGCACTCAGAAAGAAACGCTGGATAGACACAGGGCTTAAGTCCATCGCTGTTTGGACACCAGCTGAAACATGAACAAACGTCTTTGACGGAAGATTAAAACTTATTGAACCACTTTATGTTGTGTTTTATTTCCTGTATTTGTGAAGCACTCTAACCCCTCGACTTTTTAAACGTATAAATGACGACTGTGCGTTCATGTCTGAAGTGACTTTATAAAGTCTGAACGTTTCCAACAATCTCTGGTTTGAATAAAACCCGGCGGCTCGACCCGTACCATCCCCGCCATCATCATGTCCAGGTCCGCCGCGGCCTTCTTACTGGCCAGTTCCCGCTCAGCGGTGCTCAGCTGATCCATCATGTCGTCCACCTCCCCGTCCAGCTTGTTGGTTTCCTGGAAGGCCTTCTCGGCGTCCTCTTTGGTCTTAGCTGAGCCCTAAAGAGGGAACAGAGGAAACAACATTTTTTAACAGTGAGGACACAGGACACAGGTCACAGACGGAGAGCTCTGCAGTAGAAGCGCTGCTTGTGTTTTCCTTGCTCTGATGACTTGTTTGTGGACCAGTTTGACAGGATAACGCACACTAACCAGATTGTGACATTTGGCGGATAATTAGTGCCACGTGAAGGAAACGTTAACGACTTTATTCTCATATATTTAGGACTTAATTCTCGAAATCTCAGAGGTGTAGAAACGTATAAGATTTAAGTCATACATTTACGAGAATAAAGTCGTAAATTTAGAAGGTTTACATTATAAATTAACCCTTCACGTGGATTGAATCAGGATCGGATTAAAAAGTTCTGATTTGAAACGCTAAACAGAGTGGTTTGTGTGTGTCATACCTTCTGCACGTTGCTGGCGATCTTCTCCGCCTCCTCTGCCTTGTTCTTGGCGTCTCGGGCGTCGTTGGCCGCGTTGCCGAGCGCTGCCTCCGCCTGCCTGGTCTTATCGTTGGCAGCAATGATTATGGCCTTGATTTCGGGGATCTTCTTCAGGGCGTCCTCAGCGGCGGTCTTGTTGTCGTTAACACGCTTGTCGAAGTCTGCAGGAAGTTAAGAACGTTGAAGAACAAAAGTAACAGCTCTCTCTGATGTTTTGGATTTGGACTGCAGTACCCATTTTAAACGCTAAGTGCTCCTTCAAACACAGAGTGTATAAACTCCTCCACCAGGGGGCTCTCAATCAAAACAATAACAAAAGATGATGTTGATGCTGCTGGGGAATCATGGGAGTGATTCCCCTCTTTCTTTGCAAATCTAAAATTCTACCCGTCAAATTTTTACTAATTTTCTCTCCGACACTTCTTGGCTTCAGAATAAAACATTTATTTAAACTTTAATTTACCACAAAACGGGGGAGAATCCAGGAATATTCACGGCTCATGAAAAGTCCTCAAACGTACCTCGGAGATCCTCCAGGATGCTCTCCGCCTCTCTGAACGTGGACTGACCCTTCTTTGCCGCCTCCTCTGCCAGAGCTTTGGCGGCATCCGCTCGGGCCAACAGCTGATCGGCAGTCTGCAGGGACGAACAAACAAACCAGACGTCGTCAACAACAACAAAACACACGACATCAAAACAGACCGTGAGCGTCCTTCCTCCTGAGGGACGATTCGTTCCAAGTTAAAGCGGGAAAATAGTTCATACTTTGAGTTTGGGGCCCCCTGTGGACAAGGTGGCACCTTTAATCTCTTTGCTAATGTCTTTTCAGGTCATGCAGAGATGTCAGTATTAATTTCAGTGTGTTTTAGAACCAAGTCCTTTGCCTGTTTCAGTTTGACCACAAGTCGGTGTCGGACGTTGTGGTCGACTTACCTGCTGCTCACTTTTGCCTTTGTCCAGCAGTTTGCGCACTTCCTGCTCTTTGCCCTTCAGGTCGTCTCTCAGGTCGTTGTACTCTTTCTCCGTCTTGTCAATCAGCTTGTCCAGGTCCGACGCCTCCTTCTTGATCTTTTTGGCTTCATCCTAAAAAAAAAAACCACACAGACTCGTTAAATCCTCCAGGAAGTCAAACACACACCATGAAAACCAGGGAAGACGTTATGACGGAGACGTCACCTCCAGAGCCTTGGTGTCGAGCGCCGGGATGCTCGTCAGGTTGGCAAATATCTTCAGAGCCTTGTCCCCGGCCTCCTCAGCCTCAGCCTGAACCTTGTTGGCCTGATTCTCCAGATTCTTAGCCAGCTCCTTCGCCTCGTTGTACCTGAATGCAACATTCACAGCAGATGTTACATCCACACATTCTCCCTGACGGAGGTAAAGGGTAACGCGGCACTCGGCGGTGACTCACTTCTTGTTGAGCTCGTTGATCTCCTGACTCGTCTTGCTCTCTCCGTCCAGAGTCTTCAGCAGCAGGTTGTACGCTTTGGTCGACGTGTCGTTGGCGTCTTTGGCGATCTTCTCGATCTGGTCGGCGTCCATCTTGTGCCTGAGAAAGAAAAAAAAACGCATGAAGGTGACGTCAGGGAAGTCGACATACTGCAGACACGCTCACACTTTCAGGTTATTTATGTATCATTCTTTGAATCGTGATGATGTCATCATTTGTTTCCTCTCTTTGATTCTTTGAAGACATTAAAACAGACAAATCAAACATCAGATCTGCTGTTTCAAAGAACCGTGTTTCAGTCTCATTGGTTCTCGTCTGACCCGACCCCTGAATCAGGCTGACGTCGTGCGTGTGTGCGTCAGTCTTACTTGTCAGCCAGTGTGCGCGCCTCCTCAGCCAGCAGCGTCATGTTGTTTGGATCACCGGTGCTCGGTGTTTTGATGTCCTGCCGACGACAAAGACTCCGTTAGCTCTTAACCGGGGGCAATGTTGGGCGTTCAGCAAAAGTCACATTCACAGTTGCCATGACAACGGCGTAGCACTCACCACTTTGCTGATGGCATCCCTGGCCTTGTCCAGCTCCTGCCGGGCTCGATCGATCAGGTCCTCGGCATCTCGCACTCGGCTGCGCGCTCGGTCGGCCTGCGTGCCGGTGTTGTCCACGGTGTTGCGGATGTTCTGCAGCCGGTTCCACTGAGTGGTCAGAGTGCTGTTGATGTTGTTCAGACGGTCCAGCAGGCCTCGGTCCACGTCTGCAGGGGAAGGGTCAAAGGTTAATGACTGAGTCAGTGCTGGGATGGTTCTAAATGTGTTAGCATGAAATGTGTTAGCATGAAATATGTTAGCATGAAACGTGTTAACATGAAACGTGTTAGCATGGAATGTTCCTGAAAGCTGCAGGAGAGGGCGCTGCGCCACGATGGAAGAGGGCAGGCCCGTCTCTCCCGTGGGTGTTGCGACACCCACACTTTCACTGAAACATAATTTCATCCCCAACACTTTTTACCAGTGGAGTCATTGATGAAAACCTATTGGTCACGTAAGATTTATAAAGTGACAATTAAGCCAATCATAGCTGTTCGGTTACAGTTGAAGCACGGTAAAGTTACGTGGATTTAATCCTCCTGTCACTCATAACTGGTTGAGTCAGAGCTCAGAGCTAACAAATGAATACATGCTACATGTAGCATCCTTCTGAAAGATAAATCCACCTCACAAAACAACGTAAGTGTAACATTTTCTCCTCTTGGTTGTTCTTTTAGCTGTATGTATTTACTCCCGTAACTTTACGATATAGCGGAAGTCCTCTTTGCAGGTTTTCAAAATAAAAGCACATTATATATGAAGACCGGAAATAAAGAGACTGAGGCATAAGGCAATAAGAAAAGCAAAATAAAAGCATCACAAAGAGCAGTTTTGAATCTGTTTTTAGATCTAACTGGGTTACTCACAATGGATGTTCATAAAGTTAGTGTCTAATTATCTTTTGTAACTTTGTCTTGTTGTGTGATGTGTCAGCTAACATTAGTTATTGGACATTAAATGAAACAGAATGTGTTGATTTGCTAGAGGGTGCTAATATACTAACATTAGAACACCCGCACTTTTAAAATCGCTGCTCCACCCCTGGAAGAGTGAGATGTTGGAGCGAGGAATTAAATAAATATTAAAGATCTGCTCTTTCATTTGGAGCGTGCAGCTGCTGTGTGGACGGGTTCGTCATGAGATGCTGCAGCAGCTTCAACCTGAGGCTGCAGGTGTCGTGTGTGTTACCTTTGCTGGTCTGAGCCTCCTCCAGCAGCTCCATGATGGCTCTCTCCGCCTCCTTCATGCGATCCTCGAAGGCCTTATCGCTGACCGTGTCCCGACCCGAGCCCAGGTTATCGATCAGAGTCTGCAGGTCGTGCAGCTTCTGCCTCTGCTGGTTCACCTGCACACACAGAAAACGCTCGTTTCAGAATCATCAAAACGCTCCACCCAGCGCTCCCTGTCGGCCATGTTTGACTCGAGGCGTGCTCACCTTGTCTCTGACCAGACTGTAGCAGGAGGGGCACTGCTGGCAGCCCGGGGCCGAGCGGTTGTAGAAGTAGTTTTCCTCGCACATGTCGCAGCGGGCGCCGACGAAGCCCGGGCGACACTCACAGCGACCGTCCTCCTTACACTGACCCGACTGAGAGCCCTCGGGGTCGCAGTCGCAGGCTGCGGGGACACGAGAGCACGCACAGTTAGAGAAACACCACTCAGACTTCATGCTGCGTCTTTGTGTGTAAGAGACATTTGCGTCCTCACGTTTGCATCCGGATGCGCTGAAGCCGAAGAAGTTGACCTCGCAGCGTTCGCACTGCAGCCCGGTGACGCCCGGCTGACACTCACACTGCCCGGAGGTGATGTCACACTGACCGTTGGTAGAGCCAATGGGATTACAGTTACACCTGAGGACGAGAGAGAGAGAGAGAGAGAGGTAAGCATGCAGAATCAGCAGCAGGTGGTTCTGTCTGTGTGACGAGGGGAAAGCTGAGGCTCACTGACCGTTCACAGCCGTTGCCGCTCTGCAGGTTGAAGAAACCGGGCTGGCAGGCGCTGCAGTCTCGCTCGGCCACGTTGGGGAGACACGGACACTGACCGGTGACCTGAGAACAACCCGTCTGACGGCCCACGGTGCCCAATGGAGAGCAGGAGCAGGCTGAGGAGGAGAAGAGGAGGAACAGAGGGATAAGAAGGAAGGTGGAGGAGGACAAAGAGGAGGGAGGGGCGAAAGAGAAAAGAGAAAGATTAGGAGAAAGAGGAACAGGAGTGGGAGGAGGAGAAAGAAGGGGTGCATGCAGAAGACGAGGAGGAGAATGAGAAAAATAAAAAGTGAAGGGAGGAGGAGATGATGTGAGGAGGAGGGAGAGGAGGAGAGGAGGAGGAGATGAGGAAGAGGGGGAAAGGAGCAGGAGGATAGAGGAGGTGGAGGAGGAGATGATGTGAGGAGGAGGAATAGGAGAGGAGGAGAGGAGATGAGGAGAGGAGGAGGAGATGAGGAAGAGGGGGAAAGGAGCAGGAGGATAGAGGAGGTGGAGGAGGAGAACAAACGTTCAGAAAGCTTCAGGGTCAGACATTTTATTTTCTCTCGTGTCGCAGCTCTGTGATAATAAAGACAAACAGGAAATGACGCTGGAGGCGGGCCTTACATTTGCACTTGTCGGTTGGGTTGGGGGACACAGCGTTGCCGTAGAAACCGTCCTTGCAGCGGTCGCAGAAGAAGCCGTCGGTGTTGTAGATGCACTTCAGACACTCTCCGGTCTCACGGTTGCAGTTTCCAACCGCGTTGGGGTCGATGTTGTCGCTGCACTTGCAGGCGCGGCAGGTTCGAACGGGACCGGACTGACCGAGAGGGTCGCCGAAGAAACCGTCATCGCAGAGCTCGCAGCGCTTACCTGCACACAGGTGGACCCATGATAATGTAAAGGTTAACATTACGGACAGAAAGTGTGAGTGTGTGTGTGTGTGTGTGTGTGTGTGTGTGTGTGTGTGTGTGTGTGTGTGTGTGTGTGTGTGTGTGTGTGTACCTGTGGTTCCTGCGGGACAGTTGGTACACACCACCTCTTTGGTTTTAAAGACGACAGCGCAGGTCGCTCCGGCAGGACAGGGGCACGGCTGACAGTCACCTGATGTCCCCCGAGTGGCGTCGCCATAGAAACCATCTTTACAGCGTTCACAGCTCAAACCAGCGGTGTTGTCCCGACAATCACACGCACCTGGAAATCAACACAAACAAATAATGTCACCATCATCAGTCTCATTTTGTTTTCAGCCTTCAGTAAACCAATCAGTGACCAGGAAGTAACCAGGAAGTAACCAGGAAGTAACCAGGAAGTAACCAGGAAGTAACCAGGAAGTAACCAGGTCGGTAACCAGGAAGTAAGCAGGTCGGTAATCAGGTCGGTAACCAGGTTGGTAACCAGGAAGTAAGCAGGTCGGTAATCAGGTCGGTAACCAGGTCGGTAACCAGGAAGTAACCAGGTCGGTAACCAGGAAGTAACCAGGTCGGTAACCAGGAAGTAAATGGTCAGGAAGTAGTGAAAGGGGACCCAGGTCTCTCTGTGTTAGTAAGTCAGTACAGCAGTGTTACCTGTTCCGGGGTCGCAGGCCTCGCTGTGGCCGTTACAGTTGCAGGGCTCACAGGAGCTGAAGGCGTGCAGCGCCGGGCGTGCGCGGCGGTATCCCACAGTGCACTGCTCACAGTGCTGACCCTGGTAACCCTGGGGACAGGTGCACCGCTCCACCCAGCGCGCAGGAACACCTGGACCCCGCCTCGCTGTCACCAAGGAGACATCGTCAAGGTAACCGGCACCTGGAGAGACAGACTCATTAGCACAGAGGTAAACAGGAAGTGACCTCACCGAGCGACACAAACAGTGCGTAAGAGGCGGCGTACTCCTCTCGCTGTACGTTCCGCGGATCTTGATGGCTGTCAGGTTGTGGAGAAGTTTCTGGAAATCTGAGTGGCTGATGGTCGGCCTCCAGGGGTAATCAGTGCTGTCATGTAGCCTGAAACACAAACACAATAAACTATAAACAACAACAACAACAACAACAACACAAGTTGTTTACCAGATTCTACAACAAATAATACATTATTTTTAACTCTGACTTAAAGGAGCAGTCTGTAACTCTGACCCCTAGTGTTTAAAATGGGTACTGCAGTCTAAATTCTAAACATCATAGAGAGCTGTCCCCCCCCCTCACTCAGGTCACCATGTGGTGGACTCCCCCCCCCCCCCCCCCTCACTCAGGTCACCATGTGGTGGACTCTGAAGCTTCAGTGTTTATCCAGTTTGAGCACGTTTCTGCTCGTGGAGCTTATTAGAAACATGTTAAACGATGTTGGACGTCCCACACCTCTCTGCCTGTTCTCACCTGAACACGTAGGTCTGCATGTTCTCGTTGGGGTAGGCGTTACCCTGGGCGATCAGCGGGACGGCCACCCGCAGGTCCGCCCCCTCCAGGACCAGATCCTCCGCCGACAGCCGGGTGTCCCGCCGGTCCACTCGGAAAACTCAGACTCAGGTTCTGTCCGTAACTCAACATCTGGTTCCCCAAGAACTTCTCTGTTGAGGCACAGAGACACGAGACGACACGAGGTCAGACGGCGTCTTTCCTCTCGTTTACAGGAAGCAGAAGACTCGAGGATGGTCGAGTGTTATCTGTGATGTCAGCATGTCGACGTGAGGTTTTTGGTTTATCAGCCTGTTCAAAAGGTCTCTGACTCACCTGTTCGTTAAAAAAAGGTACAAACACATGGTCCGTGTGGGAGCTGTGCTGTTCAGCCTGTAAGCCAGCAGGGGGCGCAATAACAGAGCTGAGCCGCCTTTTGTGTGAACGAGACACAGCTGAGCATGTGCGGAGTGTGTCGCAGTTAGTGGCTAACAGCAGAAAAACGTGTGTGTGTGTGTGTGAGTGAGAGAGAGAGAGAGAGAGAGAGATGAGAGAGAGAGAGAGAGAGAGAGAGAGAGAGAGAGAGAGAGAGACAGAGAGAGAGAGAGAGAGAGAGAGAGAGAGAGAGAGTACCTGGGGCGATGAAGTACATGGGAAAGTAATCCTCTGAGATGAGGGAGATTTCTTGTCCGCTGGGAGACCACTGGACAGAGACGCTGGAGCCGTCACGCTGCTGAGCGGTCCACTGCTCGTCATCTACACACACACACACACACACACACACACACACACACCACAGCGTTAGCACCTGTCCCAGTCACATGTGTGGGCGACACCTCTGCTCGGTGGGTTTTCGTGCCCCTGCGTCTCGCCTGCAGACGGCGTTACCTCTGTTGAAGGCGGAGCTGACGGTGTGCACGCTGTATCCCTTCGGCGCTGTCGCACACAGACGAGTGCTGGAAGCAGAAGCACGGCATGCAGCCCTGAGGGTTGTTGGGGTCCAGGTTAAAGTAGCCGGGTTTACACCTGACGGACACAGAAACGTTCAAATCAGAGCGGCTTCTTTAAACTTTGAACAGGAAGGTTTGAAGTGCAACTTTTCAAAACAGCTGCAGCTGACGAGTCCACACACACACACACACACACACACACACACACACACACACACACACACACACACACGTCACCTGGAGAGGTGAGAGGTGAACACCTGAGCATCTTCTTTAATATGACCTGTCATCCTCATCATGTAACACACTCATACACAGCACAGGGTTAATGGGGTCCTGCTGACAGCTCTGTGTGTGTGTGTGTGTGTGTGTGTGTGTGTGTGTGTGTGGGGGGGGTGGTTACCTGTCACAGCTGAATCCCTCCACGTTTTCTTTGCAGCGACACTGTCCTGTGTTCACGTCACACTCCTGAGTGCTGCCTGAGGGCGAGCAAGAGCACGGCCTGAGAGAGAGAGACAGAGAGAGGAGAGAGAGAGAGAGAGAGAGAGAGACAGAGAGAGAGAGAGAGACAGAGAGAGAGAGAGAGAGAGAGACAGAGAGAGAGAGAGACAGAGAGAGAGAGAGAGACAGACAGAGAGACAGAGAGACAGAGAGAAACAGAGAGAGAGAGAGAGAGAGACAGAGAGAGAGAGAGAGAGAGACAGAGAGACAGAGAGAGAGAGAGAGAGTTGGTCAAGGTGTGTGTGGGTGAACACATGATCAGAGAAAGAGCTCTTCCATGTTTGGCCAGCAGAGTGCGCTCAGAGACTCAGACTGAACACACTCATACAGTGTGATCCACTGGAAACATCAGAGAGAGGCCTGTACTACACAGTGTGTGTGTGTGTGTGTGTGTGTGTGTGTGTGTGTGTGTGTGTGTGTGTGTGTGTGTGTGTGTGTGTGTGGTGTGTGTGTGTGTGTGTGTGTGTTATACCTGCAGCCGGCCTCGGTCAGACTGTGGAAACCCGGCTGGCAGCGGTCACACTTCTCTCCGGTCACTCCGGGTTACACGCACACACTCCTCTGTTGTCACATTGTGGAGACTCTGAGCCTGAAAACACACACATACACACACACACACACACACACACACACACACACAACAATCAGCTCCCATTACAAACCATTAGCGCTGCTGTTAGTGTGTCAGTGGGACCAGCAGCTGGTTCAGGTTAAACCTGCGGTTTCTGTTCATACCGGAGGTTTCACATGTTTTCACTTGCAGGATGACTTCCACCAAAACACAGCTGACAGTTTAACCTTGTCTTAACCCCAGTTTTCTAGTCATTTATGCTAAGCTATGCTAACCAGCTGCTAGCTTTAGCAGCTCAAATGATGCAAAGGAGCGAAAGAGTGATGAGCTTTTTATTAGCTTTCATGAAACACGACCGTCTGCAGAGCGAGGTCATGAGGATGTGTTGAAAGCTCCGGTTGGCTCTGCGTGCGCGTGCGCGTGCATGTGTGTGTGTGTGTGTGTGTGTGTGTGTGTGTGTGTGTGTGTGTGTGTGTGTGTGTGTGTGTGTCTGTGTCAGACTGACCGACGGTGTTGCAGCCGCAGGGCAGGCAGCGGGCGCCGCTCTGGTCTCTGTAGTAGTTGTCCAGGCAGCGCTCACAGTTGGACCCGTCCGTGTTGTCGGCACAGTTTCTGCAGTGACCTCCGTGACCCGTGGCCCGGTACAGCTCGGCGTCGAAGTAGCACTGGGCGCTCTTCCCGTTACAGTCGCACTCTGAGAAGGAGAGAGAGAGAGAGAGAGAGAGCGAGAGAGAGCGAGAGAGAGAGAGAGAGAGAGAGAGAAAGACAGAGAGAGAGAGAGAGAGAGAGGACAGTTCACCGGCTGATTGGTTACAGAAAACACAGACTGCAGCGTCACAGCACAGCAACCTCTGACTGCGGTGAGTAAACCTGTAACTCGTGCTGTGCTGTCAGGTCACTCGCTCTTCTATCTACATAAAACACGGTCCTGTAAACCGTGCCGCACACACTGAACAGAAGCTGCACACGGCGAGAGAGGTTCAAACGAGGTGAAATCCTCGCCGTGTGTTCCTCTAGTCACTGAACTTTACAAACTCTCGGGCTGCTCGTGTTTCCGGCGCCGATGTGAGGGAGGAGTATTCCCTGAACCCTGTTAGTCATGCATCTGCACAATGATATAGGAACTACAACTCCCACAATCCCCCAGGGACTGTCATGACTCATGCTGAAGAACTCCCCCCCCCCCCCCCACGCTGGAAAGGCAAAGTTAACTGTACAGCAATGCATCATGGGAGGAGCTCTGTTGGCCAGTCCTTTATATCGCTCTATCTCTGAGATCGAACAAGCACGTTTAAGACCGATGATGTTTATTTGTTTTCTTATTCTAAGCAAGGCGAGTTTATTTGTAGAGAACGAAAGAGCTGCACGTGCGTCCTGTCTCCATGACAACAGTCTGTTGACAACGGCCGCTGTATGGCCGACACTGTTACTTTTACGCTCTCTGCTTCTTTGAAAACAAAAGACAATGGCACTCAAAAAAACACGAGGGGGACACAGGGGCTTACAGCTGCAGTAAAGCAGCGGCCTGTGTGGTAAATAGCAGCTGCAGTAAAGCGTCACAGCCATGCAGACTCACGCAGACACTCGTTGGGGTTGTCGGCGGTCGCTCTCCTCCACGGCCGGTCGTTGTAGAACGGTTTGCAGACGTTGCAGTCGTCGCCCTCCGTGTTGTGTTTGCAGTTACACACCAGCCGTCCTCCGCCGCTCTTCACACACTCGCTGGCGTGGCCGTTACACTTACACCTGGCGGCAAAGAAGAACACCCGTTACAAACTCCGACAACATCAAGGTTCGCTCATTGGTGATCATTTGACAACCGCAAGATGAAAACAAACGTTAATGTGAGACTCGATAAACATCGTCAGAAAGTACAAATCGAATGATATCGATACCTGTTGGTTACCATGGCAACAAAAGTAAAACTCACAGACACCCAATGTTTGGTAACTTCAAACATTCCAAACTAACATTTCAACTTCTCCAACTCCAGGTAATTATCTGAAGTGCACAATAGATCTGTGTTTTGTTTCAAGTTAGTCAGTGTGCAGGAGTTTCCTTTCAGTTTTTGATGGACTCATTCTTCTCCCACACATCTGTCTTAAACAACAGATGTTGTTTTTTACAGGTCAGGATCTCTTCGTTACCATCGATCATTAAAGGAGATCTATTTCCCCCACTGTCATCATGAATGATGTCACTCTGGTACACCTGTAGAGTAGTGTTGTGAGATGTGTAGATCAAAAACGTCCTCATGTCTTGATACTGCCGTCAGTAAAATCCCTAATTTCAGCCTCTGACTGAAACGCTTCATTTCAGCTACTGTCTCTTTAAGGGTTGGCTGCATTGTTGTGTTATTATATAACTCTTTTTATATTTCTATTTTTTATTTGAATTGTTTTTATTTCAATTAATTGTATTTTAACATATTTTCAGATTTTATAGGCATATTGTTTGTTTCAGCGATTTTTACATTTTCTATTTTAATGTTTCTTTCCTCTGTCATGATGCTTCTGATGTCTTGTGTGAAGCACTTTGAATTGCCTTGTTGTTGAAATGTACTACATAAATAAACTTGCCTTTAAGGAAAAAAAGTATTGGACATTTTGACAGCCTTACTTGATTAAAGTTTGGATTCAGATTCACTGAGATACTCGTTTAATTCCTCTTTCTCTGTAAAAACCTCCAGAAAATGCTCCTGATTAGAGGCCTAAAGCCTCTCAGCGCTCTGCCAAAGAAACCAGAGCACAGTTTGGTGTTGGTATTGTTCTTGGGTCTGAAGAAGTTTTTCCTCTCTGTGGCTCTGAGGAAAGGTTTTGTTAAACTTCCTGCGGGGGGGAGAGCCCCTCACAACAGGACCGGACTTGCTCTGCAGCCACCTTTGATTATTGTCTCAGGTGTTGCTTGGCAGAGAGCTGTGGAAAAACTGACAACGCACGAGGAGAGGCATTGAAGAAACTACAAAAACTGGACTGCTACACAAAATGCACGACTAAATGTCGACATTTGTAGGATGGTTTTTATTTCTTTATCTGATTTCAGGCAGGATCAAAAGTTAGCATTTGAAAAATGTCTCCCCCGTTCAGCTCTGTTTGTTCAGCTTTGAACACAGCAGAGGAGGAATGCATAAAACGCTGCAAATTTATTTAAAAAACATTTATTCAGGAAATATCTAAACAGTCACGAGTTAAATCATCATGTGCTGTGAGCCGCATTCAGGAAATTAGTCTTTGTTAGATTGTCAGCTGAGATTCTGCACACGAGCCTGCACCAACATGAAGGAAGCTAACTGTTCCAAGTTTATTTATACATCGACATGAAGTCCCAAAAAGTACATAAACTGTCCTTGATCAACTGTTGTAACTGTTAGCATTGCCATAGGTTAGCAACTAAACCTTTAGCTGTGACTTTAGCTAAAGTGAAAGTGACAGCCAGAATGCTAAGTCAAAATTAGCAAAAAGCTAACACTAGATAACTACCATATTGAAAAGTTTAACTTTAGGGCTAAAAGTATGAATGCTTACACGAGAAGACATAAAGAACATAAGTAGCTAATAGCTCAAGATAAAATGCTAATTTTACAGATAATAGTCAAAGTCTAACAGTAGAAAACTAAAGTCAAAGTCTTCTGATTGGCTTGAAGGTTCGGTGCACTTCCTGGGGGCTTGGTTGGTCCTCATTAAATTAGCTTGAAGTTTTGTTTAGTAACTAGAAAACTGTTTTTGAGCTATGGCTCCAAGTCCGCTCAGAGACAGTCCTCACAGTTTGGGATTTTCACCTTTGCATTTATTATATGTACTTTGGAAGATGTCAGCACCACGCTGTTTGTAAATGCACTCTTGATCATAAAAAAGAAAGAGACGTTTTCCAGATACGACTGCCCCTGAGCTGCACGTTAAAGAAACATGAGCCGACAAAGCCAGCTCAGCTCTCAGGTGAACAGGTTCAGGTAGATGAGGGCGGAGCTGACAGAGGAAAAGACTCCTCACAAACCCCTCCTTGGATAAATAAAGGCTGAACTCTGGCGCTCTGACAGGTGCTCCAGCTTGCGACTCTTCCCTTTTTCTTCCGCCCGTCATGGCGGTCCATCCGCCCCATTCCGGTCTCCCTGTAATCCTGCCCTGCCTGCCAGGAATGTCAGGAATGCTGGCTGTGTAATGGAAATCTGTTCCACATTTCAGACAGATTATGGCTGCAGAGGGAGCCTGTTTCACACTCCTGTAATGCCTGTCCAGACCTTTTTTTCCTGACGTGCAGGAAAAGGTGTTCTCATGTGGATTCCAGTGCAGGCCTCAGGGAAGCAGACCACACAGAAAGGTGGTCAAGGACATGTATTTCATAAGACATGTGAGGAAACTCCTGCACACTGAACAATGTTTATGAACATTTGAGACAGTGTGCAGAGGGTTGTCTGCAATCTTTTTCATTAAAATTAAGAAATCACCCACCATCAGGTGTCTAGGACTTCTATTCTTGTTGCCATGGTAATGAAACAGGAGTCATTAGCTTTACGATTTTTGACCAGAATCATAAAACAGCCCTAAGTTTGCACCAAGTCCTCCACGAGCTCTTTACCTTCCTCCCACAGCGAAGTCGGAGATAGCGTAGTAGTAGGACTTGAGGACCTTGGGGTCGTTGAAAACCTCGTCTCCGAACGTGTTGAGCCTGTTCAGGGTCACTCTGATATCTGTGGCGGTCACCCAGTCCTGCAAAAAGACACAACATGGACACACTGTTAGCGACACAAGGCTTGTTGATCAATCAGCAAACACTCCATGCAATGAAACTTTCCCTCCCGACAAAACAAACATATCATAATGGTGGGAGACAAAACTTCATGTTGCTCTTCCAAAACAGCCAAAACCTCAAACCTACTAAACGCTGCAGGTCGTGCAGGACGCCATTAAAGCCTGAGCGATGAGTTTCTTCATAAATGCATGCAGCTCATTTTTAATCCCACTAAGACACACAGACACTGGTTACTTTATAAAACACCTGAAACAGCTGTTTGAGGTGAAAAGAAGAAACACAATGAAGACACATCTCTGACCCTTTGTGCTTTAGATACTTAATTATTTTCTCCTGCAAATCCAATCAGCTTTCTGAGTCTACAGTTGAACTTTCTAAGAATGCGCTAACACTCGGCAATCCCTGCCGTGCACGAGCGGGTTTGACCCCCAAAATCCAGTCGATGAGAAGGTGTGCTCATGCACGGTACTGTTGATCATGCACGAGCACAAGTACAGGTACTTAACGTGGACAACACATATAATTGATCCCCGCCTTTATTATGGAGAATTCTCAGAGTGTTCTGTCTGTATCTGACTAACATGACTCAGAATAAAACACAAAGTCAGTAAAGTAGCGGCCATGTTCTCAGAGTCGTTTTAAGATGAGACGACGCTGATTCCACTGCCTGAGTCCGTCTGTCTTGTAGACTGAGCATGCTTCATAAAGCTTTATAAAGTCATGCACGTGTTGTATTACGACGTTATGTACAAGGTAAGGTAAGGACTAACCGTGCTCAGGCCCGGTTAGTCCTGGAGCAGTGTGAGTGCAGGCCAGTGGGGGAATGGGGGGGGGGGGGGGGGGGCAATGAGGCTTTAGCACAGTACAGGAAAACTGGGCCGAGTGTGAGTGCACTCTAAGGGTCGCATATGATGCTAAATCCTCTTTCCCATGTTCCTCTAACTCTAATATGTGTCCCTTGTCTGACTACAAACCCCCCCATTGATGAGAAAAGTCCATCCTCTCCGTCTTTTGCCTGCTCAGATGTTTTTAAGCAGAAGCATTGAAGACAATGGAACAATCCCCGCTAACACAAAGTACAGCTTAGCTGCGAGGACATTTCAGAAAGGTCTGCAGGAGTTAGAAGCCAAAGTATCAGAGGTAATAAAAAGTTGAGCTCATGATGGCGCTGGATGAAAAGTCAGCGCTCATTGATCTCAAAGGAAACATTAACGACTTGATCACAATATAACCCGTCATTCTGAATGTTACCCTCTCTGGACCCTCCTCCCTGCAGCCTCTCTTCTGGCTGAAGCAAACACAGATGTGGACTTAAAGATTCCTCAGACACAAAGTTGAAATCTCTGAAAGCCTGGCTCATGAAGCTGCAAACAGAGGCGTGTTTTTGGGTCTTCAGGCTGTGGGAAACACTCACAGTGACGCACGGCCACAAACAGGCGCTCAAACTGTGACATTTTTTTGTGAAATGGAATTACTTTCTTGGCGTTATGAATACGAGAGCCAGCTGGAGAGAATTACTGCGGGACACCTGTTACAGTTTGTTGTATCATCGGGGAGGATAAAGAGAGTTACCCAACGTTCCGCCTGGGAGAAAAGACTCATGGGAAACTGAGAGTGAAGGCCGGCGATAGCTTTGTTCAGTATCAGCAGGAAGCTTATCAGGCCTGGAGGTTTTTATCAAGCTCGTAGCAGCAGCTGCTTGAGGACAAACAAAGATGTGAACCCAAAGAGTCTGTCAGAACCAGCACAGCCCCGACTCTGACAGAGGAGTTTTAAGGAACCTTCACGCTGCCAGGAGACTCCTTGGTTCAGCAGCGTCTTCCCAAATGTCTCCAAGAAAATGTTCAGACTTCCAACGTCAGCAGGAAACAGTTAAAATATCTGCTGACAGCCGATTGGCCCCCGTCTCACACAGCAAATCTGTCTCCAGAGCTAACAGGAGATTTAACCGTCATGTTTGCAAAGTGATAAAATACAGCTAAGCAATGTGTCCACAGAGGAAACAGCAGGGGTTAAAAACGTCTCCGATATCACCGTTTGACTTTCTGTGGTCGCACGTTTTAAATCATGTTCAGGTTGAACTTCTTTTATCCTCCCATGCAGGAAAACGTCTGCCTCCTCTCCTTGTGACTTTGCACGCCGATGTTAAATCCTCGTATAACTGCTGAGAATGTGGAACAGATTTCTGATTCAACCGCACCTTTTTTTCTCTCAGCTCAAGAAACTGTTTCACTGAGGTTTAATTTTCACAGTTTATCATCCGTGTCTCTGTGACGTTCACTGCTACGATTGATTTAATTATTTTCCATCCATCGTTACACATTTAACTACGCCCTTAAACCCAGTTCAAAATAAGACTAAAGAGCAGACAAGAAGGACGAGGCAACATGGTTTAAGTTGTGTCCTCATGTGCGTGGTCAATGCTAGCAGCAACGTCAAGGACTGCAGTTCCTCTAGTGTCCACTAGAGTCTGTCTCCTGCAGTGAGTCAGTCCTCATAGAGCCCCATGTTAAAATGTCTAACTTTACAGCTGCAGTTCCTCTAGTGTCCACTAGAGTCTGTCTCCTGCAGTGAGTCAGTCCTCATAGAGCCCCATGTTAAAATGTCTAACTTTACAGCTGCAGTTCCTCCAGTGTCCACTAGAGTCTGTCTCCTGCAGTGAGTCAGTCCTCATAGAGCCCCATGTTAAAATGTACAACTTTACAGCTGCAGTTCCTCCAGTGTCCACTAGAGTCTGTCTCCTGCAGTGAGTCAGTCCCCATAGAGCCCCATGTTAAAATGTACAACTTTACAGCTGCAGTTCCTCCAGTGTCCACTAGAGTCTGTCTCCTGCAGTGAGTCAGTCTCCATAGAGCCCCATGTTAAAATAAACATGTTTACATCCTGGTACAAAAACAGTTTGGGTCTCTAGAGCTCATTTATCTCTTCAACTGTTTACATTTTATAAAGGTTTAAAGGGATGTAGAAATAGGGGGCATGGCCTGATAGTGACAAGTGTGAGCTGCTAGCTGTCCGCTAGGTGTCCCATCAGCTAATTCAGTCCCTGACCTTTAACCTCTGGGTTGTGTTGGAGCCTTTTGGAGATCTGTTCAGTCACATTCTCGGCCGTGTCATACAACGCATCATATCGTAATGTAGAGTATCGTAACGAGTCGTGTCGTAATGTTCATTGTATTGTTTTGGATTGGATTGTCTCATTTTGTGTCGTGTCAGATCGTACTGTATCAAATCATATCGTGTCATATAAAGATGTATCAGGTGGGGTGTCATGTCGTATGGTATCGTATTATTTCTCGTAGTAGTTTGAGTCTCTTTGATGTAGTTTCAAATCTTCCACTGTGAAGTCACCGTTAGCTTGTAGGACAGATTAGCTTCCACTTCACTGGAAGTTTATCCTCAAACTGATGGAGGTTCAGTGTTTGGCAGGGTGCCGCTTTCTGCTTGACATTTGGCTCTCATGAAGGATTGTCATTGTTGAAAACTTTCTGCAGCTGCTTTCTCAGCTGGTCAGTTATCTGGAAGCTTCCTGCGCCCTGTAACTCCCCAAGTTTCTCTCTCTCTCTCTCTCTCTCTCTCTCTCGATGATTCATGCAGAATAAACTCTTCCTATCGTCCGCCCGGCAGCTGCAGCTCTTCAGACTGTCCGTCCAGGAAGCTCTCGTGGTCCTTGGCTGAGTCAACACTGTTTATACTGAACATTTGTTTGCTATCAATCATGTGCAGCGGCTCTGTGGCCGTGAGGAACGCCTCCGCTGAAACACGTGTTTTTCTAAAAGGAAGAACTGAGCCTAAACTCCAACAGTCCTCTGGGACGCTCAAACATTCAGCTGAGCTGCAGCAGCCTGAGAACAAGAGCTCGGACATTCAGGGCCCAAGCACGGCCGAGGCCTGGTTCTTTATTACTAACCCTAGATCTTCTCTGGACTTCTGATGACTCAAAGCTCTTTTACACCGCAGGTAACACCTCTACTCCTCACTGATGGTTGAAGCTGCTGTGTAAAGAGACCATCAGTATTAACTCATCCATTCATACACATTCACACACTGATGGTAGAGGCTGCTGTGTAAAGAGACCATCAGTATTAACTCATCCATTCATACACATTCACACACTGATGGTAGAGGCCGCTGTGTAAAGAGACCATCAGTATTAACTCATCCGTTCATACACATTCATACACTGATGGTAGAGGCCGCTGAGTAAAGAGTCCATCAGTATTAACTCATCCATTCATACACATTCACACACTGATGGTAGAGGCCGCTGTGTAAAGAGACCATCAGTATTAACTCATCCGTTCATACACATTCATACACTGATGGTAGAGGCTGCTGAGTAAAGAGTCCATCAGTATTAACTCATCCATTCATACACATTCACACACTGATGGTAGAGGCTGCTGAGTAAAGAGTCCATCAGTATTAACTCATCCATTCATACACATTCACACACTGATGGTAGAGGCTGCTGAGTAAAGAGTCCATCAGTATTAACTCATCCATTCATACACATTCACACACTGATGGTAGAGGCTGCTGAGTAAAGAGTCCATCAGTATTAACTCATCCATTCATACACATTCACACACTGATGGTAGAGGCTGCTGAGTAAAGAGTCCATCAGTATTAACTCATCCATTCATACACATTCACACACTGATGGTAGAGGCTGCTGAGTAAAGAGTCCATCAGTATTAACTCATCCATTCATACACATTCACACACTGATGGTAGAGGCCGCTGTGTAAAGAGACCATCAGTATTAACTCATCCGTTCATACACATTCACACACTGCTGGCAAAGCAGCAGGAGCAACTTGGGGTTTAGTGTCTTGCCCAAGGACACATCGGACAGTTGGCGGCAGGAACTAGGGATCGAACCCTCGACCTGCGGGTTCAACAAAGTTACAGTAAATCGGTAAAATCAACATTGAAAAGACAAATCGACAGGATGGATAACGGTCAGACTGAACGTGTAAAAAGATGTTTGGAGATGAGATTTAAAAATGGAGAGAGAGTCAGTTTTAGGGATGTGTAACGGATGCTGAAGGCTCTGGACCCCATGGTGGGCGGGGCGGCTGGTGGAGTGAGTGAGTGAACATTACATGACCTCAGTACATGGAGACAGTAATCGGTCACCGAGGTTGAACACTACAGACACAGACCATCACCATGACAACCAGACTTGACAGAGGACCTCACACCTACTGGGAGCTCGGTGTAACCTCAAATGTTAACAGAGCCTAAACTCTGCGTTCAAACGAGGCTACGTTTAAACGTCAACCCGGTGCAGACGTAGAGCGTCCTGTTTGTTTTTTCGTTCACAGAGAAACAACATGAATCCACCATGAGATGGAAACACATCCTTTAACAGGCAGAAACCTCCAACAGAACCAGACACCTGCTGACGAGGTAACATGTCAGTTGTTCGTCTTTCTGCTGATGTCCCGGGAGGCGTTCTCTCTCAGATTTCTGACATTTATCAACGATCTGAGAACTTCAGGGGTGGAAACTCAGCTCTCAGATAGCCGACACTTCTACGTAGAAGCTGCTTTATTTTAAGGGGGTCCGGATCCTAAAATGTTTCAGAGCGAGGCTCCAGAATAAAAGCAGAGTTCGAGCTGGTCGGCAGCCAAACGGGCTGTTGCGGCGGACGCTCTCAGCTGGTGGTTATTTTCCTCCCGGAGCTCAGAGATGACAGACGGCAGGAATGTCAAAGAGCCGTCTGACGCCTCCAAAGAGTGCACAGCTTCGGTATAAATAGCTTCATGCCGACGAGTCAAATAAGGAAGTTTAGAGTGCGGCCGGGGGGCTAAATCTGTTCATTTACACCGAGGGGTGTTGGAGACACATCAGGGAGGCTGTTAGACCTGAAACCTCCATCACAGGAAGCACAAGCTCATTTTATTAAACATATATCAGAAGAGTGGGACCACTCTTCAGAGCCCTCCAAACGTTCATGACTGTGTTACTAAAAGTCTGAGAAAGGTTGGAAAACGCCCCCCCCCCCCCCCGTCTGTTCCTGCAGGGGGCTTTGGAGTCCCATCCATGATGGTCGCCATGCTGGAAATGCTGACTCAGCATAACTGAACACATTAATATACTTCAAGGCTGTCAAGTGTTTCACTTTTTAGAATTACACTTAAAAATAAATGCTTTTATTTTGAAGGTTTGTCCTGTCTTAAGCTAAGAGTACTTTACTTGCAGTGTGCCTTTATTTAGAAATAAAGTAAAGAGCTTCTAGTAGAGTGAAGGTTAGGACATGAAGTCAAGCACAGAAACAGGAAGTGGTTAGGGATCCCAAGTGAAATGAAAACATCGTGGGAGCAGAGGAGAGAGAGAGGAGAAACTTGTGCAACAGACAGCGAGGAGAGAAGAATGAAAACAGACTTTCCAGAGATGAAGCAACATCAACCACAGGCAGTGAAGCAACATGGAAACACAAACATGCTGAGGAGGGGGAGGAGGGGGGAGGGGGAGGAAGAAGAGGAGGGGGAGGAGGAGGGAGGACATGAGGAGGAGGAGGAAGAGGAGGGGGAGGGAGGACATGAGGAGGAGGAGGAGGAGGAGGAGGAGGGAGGACATGAGGAGGAGGAGGAAGAGGAGGAGGAGGGAGGACATGAGGAGGAGGAGGAAGAGGAGGGGGAGGGAGGACATGAGGAGGAGGAGGAGGAGGAGGAGGAGGAGGGAGGACATGAAGAGGAAGAAGAGTCCTTCGTGCAGCTGCAGGTCAGTGGAACCAAACTCGAGCTGCTGCTGCTGCTGCAGTGGGAAACTCGGGGGGCGTCGCCTAGCAACATGTCGAGACACTTGGCAGTATCTTTGGACTGAGCGAGTAAATGTGCAGCTCATAGACGAGAGCCTGAGCGATGGTCACTCTGGAGACCGTGAAGAACGACTGCTCACGGAGAGTTGCAGAGCACTGTGAGCCAAAGCAGCCGAAGCAGCACCGAGTGTGCATCTGGCATGCTTTTCAAAGTAAAAGCACGTTTTTATTCTTAGTTTGACACTACTTGCATTTCAGACAGCTTTTATTCTGAATGTTCACTCGGTCACTCAGTGAGTCACTTCAGGCGGTTTCTCTCTCTCTAAACGTTTGTGTTTAGTCATGAAATGTGTCCCTCAGTGTTTATGTGGAGAACTTCTCTGAGGAAGAGTCAAAGCCACAGACAGAACTGAACTTTCAACATAAAACACCTTGGAGACAGAGACCTCACATCCTGTCAAAAGATCTGAGACTCGAGTCCTCGCTTCCACTAACTCACTGATCTAATATCTACAGTAACATTAAAGAGAAGCTCTGATTTAATCTGTTTATTCTGACAATTCATGTATCAGGTGCTGACAGGAAGTGACCAGAGACAGAGCACAGGTGCTGACAGGAAGTGACCAGAGGCAGAGCACAGGTAAAGGACTTCCAGGCTGGATGTCGTTAACAGCTAGTCGCTTGATGCAGCAGAATAACTAAGACGTTTCCCAGAGGCGTGTCGGGTCAACAGATCACCGACACGCCTCTGGTTATATAAATGCTGATAAGATGGGTGTGACAGTATTTCAGGTTCTGAGGAGGATGTCACGAGTTGAAACATGGGAGCGGTGGGCAGACAGACGGAGGAGTCACACTGAAGACTGAATTCATCCGACATCTTCCAATCAAACTCCACATCGAGAACTTTCACCCTCACTGCATCATGAACATCATCATGAACATCATCATGAACATCATGAACATCATCATGAACATCATCATGAACATCATCATGAACATCATCATGAACATCATCATGAACATCATCATGAACATCATCAAGAACATCATCATGAACATCATCATGAACATCATCATGAACATCATCATGAACATCATCATGAACATCATCATGTGCAGATAAAGGAGCATCCCACTTTAAGGCTCTTGTGGTGGCCTGGTGATGGCGCACGTTTGGATCTCGATTAGAGGCCGTTCAAAGAATTCAAACATCAGAAGATGAAGAGGAGCGCGTGCTGCCTTCAGAGATCCAAACACATCCCTCTTCATCCCTCACGTTAAATCATCTTTAAAACAGCTCCATCCTGTTACGTTCACACAGGTTCAGTGCAGCGCTCGTTAGTGATGATATTAAGTCTCTCTCTCTCGCCCAGAGTGCAGCAGGTTGCTATGCATGGATGGGCTGACATCGCACTGAAACTAGGCAGTCTGTACAGTTCCTTTAGTCCTGTTTCCAACAAGCGGTCTGCTTTGGTTCAGTCCAGTTCAGAACGGTAAACCCTGGTCTTGCTTGAGTTTCCACAGCTAGCCGTCCCCGTATTGGAGAGGCGGAGTCTAAACCAGATGGAGATAGCTGCGTCAGCTGTGTAATAGTGTGACATCATAGCAGCGCGACGACACAGTGTAGCCCGCTATTAATTAAGTTCAACAAAGAAGAAGAACAGGGACAGTGTTTCCCCTACCATTTTATTAGGGGGGGGCCCCAACGGCCCCCTGCCCCCCTTTGAAGGTCAAGTAATATTTGGGGCTTTTAGAGATATGATAGTGGATAGAGTCGGAAATCAGGGAAAGAAGTCATTTAAGGAACCTTTCTGATAGAACAGGACAGCTGTCATTAAAAGTAACTCATGAACACCAAGACTCCTTCAAGTGTTTGTGTCGGCGTCCCTCTGCCCGCAACCCCCCCCCCCCCCAAAAGCTGTAAACCTAGGGGAAACACTGAGGGACACAGTAAACAAAAGGGACCCTTTATAGTCGGATCAGAACCCTCAGCCCCTCAACAGAAGAGTACCAAAAAAGTAGGACGGTACAGATCCCTTATTTTGAAACCATTCCCAACTTGACGGTGGAAACGCCAAAACAATCAGTACCATACTGAACCGGACCGGACCGCTTGGTGGAAACGGGGCTTTAGACTCTCACCTGCAGGACGGGGCTGTTGTCGAAGTTGTAGGCGCTGGGCCGGCCCTCCAGCGTGGAGAAGGCCACGTTCCCCCCGGTGAGCGGCGAGATGTCGCTGAAGTCGTCGGTGCAGAGCGCGTGCTGCTCATCCTCTCCGGTGCGGATGAAGCCTCGGCCCGCCTTCTGGAACGTCTTCTCGCAGGAGCCGCTGTAGTACTGGTACGGCACCCAGGGGCCCCCCTCCCTCGTCCGCTTGTAGATGGCAAAGCTCTCCGGGCGGCTGGTGTGGAACTTGAGCCGCACGTAGGTGATGTCGAAGGCCTTACCTGCAGAGAAGAAGAAGAGACCAAATCAGTACTCATGTTTACCTTTCTCTCATTCAGAGTCAATACTTTAAAACATTTCAGTTTGAATATGTCATCTTTAATCTGGTTCCTAGTTCTCTCTCTCTCCCTCTAACTCTCTCTCTCTCTCTCTCTAAGTCTCTCTCTCTAAGTCTCTCTCTCTCTCTAAGAACAAGGATTTGGGAGCAGGAATGTGAGGTGGAGTTTGGACTTGCAGCGGTCTGGCCCTTTAACTCCTGACACTCTAGGGGGCTGTGGGGTCTCTGGTCGCTGCATATTTGGCGAGTCTGAGCACGCCGGCGAGCAGAGCGTGGCGGCTCGAGGTTGCAGGAGCCGTCAGTCTCAGCGTGTGAAGGAACGCCAGCCGCCATGTTTGAGTCGGGGGGTTCGACTGTTTGCTCAGCCAAAGAATCTGCTCTGTAAACAGTGTGCTGACAGGGGCCCCGGGAGGGGGGGCCGGGGGGGGGGGGGGGGTTGTAGGACGGAGCTGATAGGACGGAGGGCCGCTCACAAAGACTGACTGCAGTTTATTACAGGAAACAATGAAGAGAGAGCAAACACACCGACTTCCTCCTCTGTGTGTGTGTGTGTGTGTGTGTGTGTGTGTGTGTGTGTGTGAACAGGTGAAGGTTCATGCTGCAGGGTGGGGGATGTTTTACAGAAACGCTTCAAACTACTTTAAGTTACAAATATAAAATGATGACTGAAGATTTGCAGACTTGTTTTTAAACTCTTCGATTCTTATCGGCGATAATATCGTCGTGGTATCAAAAGGCACCAACGTTTGGAACTCCAGCGTTCTCTCGGCACCACGCAGGAGGTAGAAACATGAAAAGCTGCCGTCACCAAGTCTGAACTCGAGCCCGACCGATTTATCAGACAGACGATAACATCGGCCGATATCAGCATAACCTCATTTTATCTCAGATATACACTGATAGAACTTCATTCATTCACCAGTGTAACCATTTCATTTGAGCATCATTTTATCACACCAGCAGCTCTCTGTCACCAGCAGGGGGCGCTGTATGGATTACAACAAGCATCATCACTCTGTGGAGCGGTGATGCACATTCATGCTCAGTTTCTTTCCAGTCGAGTGATCTTGACTCGTCATGAAGTCATCTTGTCTTCATTATTAATTTTTTCAACAAGTGTTTGATAACTGAGGGATCAACACAACAAACATCAAAATCTATCTCTACAAATCCAACACAGATCCAAGAAAGATATCGGCCGATATATCGGTGTTAGCATCGGTCGAGCCCTCGTCTGAACTGAAGGAGAAACAAACGTTGTTGATGTTTAGAAAGTGAGCAGGAGTTTGTCAGCGACATTAAAACTTCGATAGATTAGATCGATCTTGGACTTCTATTTTAGTTGCCGTGGTAACAAACAAGAATCAACATCTTCGATTTATACGAGAAACATATCAAAGTTTGAAGTTGTGGTTTAGTGAGAAACCTTTTTAAGAGCTTCAAATAAATAAATTCCACACTTCTCTCTGTTTTCGACTGGTCTCCCTGCGATCCGTCCCGTCAGACACCTCCGACCAGTTCAAGAGTCTTAAAGTAACGTGGGAGGAGTTTCAGCTGTGCGGAGACTGTTTGTCAGGAAGTGTTTTATTCAGATGTGACTCTGACCAGCTGTGATCTGAAGCATCTTTTCACTCTGAAACCCCCCCCCGACCCTCGATTCTCTGGACTGACATCAGAAAGAGGTCTGAGGGAGTGTGGGGGGGGGGCAGGAACACACTCTGTCACCGACGTGTCTTTAAATAAAGAAACGCCTCCACATCCTCACAAACACAAAAAGCTTCAGTCAGCGACCAGCGGGTAAACACAGGAGGGGGGGGGGGGGGGGACGCCGAGCGGAGCCCAGGTGGCTGCTGGGACGGAACGACCAACAGAGTCAGACCGTTTTTATTCACGAGTAAGAAAAAGGTCAGAGCGAAGAAGGACTCGACAAAAAGGATGACTGATGTTCTCTGTTTGTTGTCTCTTGTTTGTTCCTTGATGTTTTGTCTCTCAGGATGTTCAAACTGAGCTAGAGGTCAGCTCGATGTTAAAGGAGACATATTATTAAGAATCCTCTTCAGTGTTTTTGAACATTTATCTGTGTAACCTGAGTGTCTACTGACCCACAACATGTGAAATAAACCCATCCAGTCCTTTGTTTGTGGTCTGCATAAGTCTTACAACACAGAGGAAAATGCTCTGTTTCAAATGTGCTCTCCTTGTGATGTCACAGTGGGATTCTTGTAAAAATAAATCCCTCCACTGGTATCTCCACCCATGGACTCCACCCCAAGCCTAGAACAAAACTTTTGCACAGGTCGGCCATTTTTATTCTCTCTACAGAGGAGTGATGTCTAATGGGAAAACTCAGGGGGGGGGGGGGGTCATTACATTTAAAGAGACACACACCAAAACAGAGCGTTCTGAGAGAGCTGGTTTCTACAGGGTCACAAACCTCCTCTGGTGCTTGATTCATGTTATATTTTGACCAAAGCACAGAACAGATGTTTCATTTAGACCACAGGGGACTGTTTGAAAAGGTGGAGGAGGAGGACTGTTTGAAAAGGTGGAGGAGGGGACTGTTTGAAAAGGTGGAGGAGGGCTGTTTGAAAAGGTGGAGGAGGAGGACTGTTTGAAAAGGTGGAGGAGGAGGACTGTTTGAAAAGGTGGACTGTTTGAAAAGGTGGAGGAGGGACTGTTTGAAAAGGTGGAGGAGGACTGTTTGAAAAGGTGGAGGAGGGCTGTTTGAAAGGTGGAGGCGGGGACAGTTTGAAAAGGTGGAGGAGGGGACAGTTTGAAAAGGTGGAGGAGGACTGTTTTGAAAAGGTGGAGGAGGACTGTTTGAAAAGGTGGAGGAGGAGGACTGTTTGAAAGGTGGAGGAGGGGGACTGTTTGAAAAGGTGGAGGAGGGGACTGTTTGAAAAGGTGGAGGCGGGGACAGTTTGAAAAGGTGGAGGAGGGGACAGTTTGAAAAGGTGGAGGAGGAGGACTGTTTGAAAAGGTGGAGGAGGGGGACTGTTTGAAAAGGTGGAGGAGGGGACTGTTTGAAAAGGTGGAGGAGGAGGACTGTTTGAAAAGGTGGAGGAGGGGGACTGTTTGAAAAGGTGGAGGAGGGGACTGTTTGAAAAGGTGGAGGCGGGGACAGTTTGAAAAGGTGGAGGAGGGGACAGTTTGAAAAGGTGGAGGAGGGGGACTGTTTGAAAAGGTGGAGGAGGGGACTGTTTGAAAAGGTGGAGGAGGAGGACAATTTGAAAAGGTGGAGGAGGGGACAATTTGAAAAGGTGGAGGAGGACTGTTTGAAAAGGTGGAGGAGGGGGAGAATATGTCCTCTTTAATGTTTGTGTCAGAGAGAGAAATGGACCAATCAGAGGGCAGGATGTAGATTACTTAACGGTCACAGAATACATCAGTGTGAGTCGTGTCGTCAGCGTGGACGCCGTGACGATCGTCTGGAGGAATTCCTCTGAACAATCGGAGGATTGAGGAGACGATGGAACAAAGAGACCGCTGTGAGGAGCGACGCAGCTCGCACGCGTTCTCACCGTCCTCGCTGAACAAACGAGGAGAACGACAAAGAATAAATTCTAATTCCAAGTCTGGACGACAAATAGTTTCTAACTAAACTAAAAAACAATCAGTCGACCAATCAGGTGGGACTATGTAGGTGCTAAGGGGACGGGCCTAGTTTGAGGAGCTATGAAGATCCTGAAGAATCATCAAAGACTTTATCTGACGTCTGATTGGACGGTTGAATCGCTCCTCTGATTGTAAACAGGAAACAGAACTTTAATAAAGTCTGGGTCTTTCCTTCCCTGTTCTTCCTGCAGCAGGTCTAAGCTCCCGTTAAGACCCTCCTGGACCGGCCGGTTTGGCTTTAAGTGGAGCTAACCCGCCTATTGTGGAGTGCTGACCCCGGGAGTCTCTCCTCAGGGGGCCGGACTCAGGTCTGAACATGAAAAGAGCCTCAGGGGAGGGGGGAGGAAGGGGAGGGGGGTTCTCTCTCAGACTGTGTGGGGGGAGAGAGAGGGGCACAGTGACGGCAGGAATGAACCGGCTGGAATGTGTTTCCGCCGGGCAGAGAGACGCTGACCCACCGAGGGATGGACAGAGAGAGAGAGAGAGAGAGAGAGAGAGAGAGAGAGAGAGAGGGAGAGAGAAAGAGAGAGAGAGAGGGAGAGACAGGGAGAGAGAGACAGAGAGAGAGAGAGAGAGAGAGAGACAGAGAGGGAGAGAGAGAGAGACAGAGAGGGAGAGAGAGAGAGACAGAGAGGGAGAGAGAGAGATAGAGAGAAAGAGAGAGAGAGAGATAGAGAGAGAGAGAGAGAGAGAGAGCGAGATAAGAGCGAGAGAGAGAGAGAGAGGGAGAGGGAGAGAGAGAGCGATAAGACAGAGAGAGAGAGGGATAGAGAGAAAGAGAGAGAGAGAGATAGGGAGAGAGAGATACAGAGAGAGGGAGAGAGAGAGATAGGGAGGGAGAGAGAGAGAGGGAGACAGAGAGAGAGGAAGAGAGAGAGATAGGGAGGGGAGAGAGAGAGAGGGAGACAGAGAGAGAGAGAGAGAGAGAGAGACAGAGAGAGAGAGAGAGAGAGAGAGAGAGAGAGGGAGAGAGGTGGCTGCTGGGAGTTTTTTCCTGCCCTCATATGGAAAACGGCGTGCTAACAGACAAACTGCTTTCACTTGGACACAAAACGTCTGTGGTCAAGTGTACCTGGGTCCGGGTCCGGGTCCCTGATGTGACTCGGATCCAGGTACACTTGACCCCAAAGTCTGATCGTGCTCGGTAGATTTGGACGCAGGAAGAGGGTTGTTGTTGGCGTTGTCTCAGAAATAACAAAAACATCCACAGGTAAGACGGATGGACTCAGCGTGCGAGTGGTTGCCATGGTTACGCTTTCTCCTTTTGATACTCTGCA
>NC_089198.1:2585641-2617335 GCF_963930695.1 Labrus bergylta | reverse complement strand
CAACAAGACGATACGAGTCAGTGAAAACATCTACAGACACGTCCGCCTCCGGATCGTTAAGAAGTCCTTACAGACCCTGACACACCGAGCACACGCCAAAGAACTTTTGTCTTGGCCAAAAAGTTGCACTTGAACACACCGCAAAGACTGACAGCCGACGGCCAACCACCACGTACGTTCTGCTCATGCGTGAGAGGAAATAACTCTCCGTGCCAGCAGGGGGCGGTAGTCTGTAATCAACATTCCAAAAAGGGGAACCAGAAGAGGACGAGGAGGAACCGTTGTTATGATACGAGGAGACAATTTTCTCACCGCTGTCGCTCAACACTCGTCATATATGAACTTCTAATGGAGAATTAAGTCTGATAACAAGTAGAAAGTGGCGCTGGCGTTTTCAGCCCCTGGTCTTTTATTAGAGGAACAAGAAGAGAAGAGGCGCTTCAGTATTTCTTCGCGTGCACTGGCTCTCCTGTTTCGTTTAGCTGAACAGCCAATCAGAGAGTTCCCTCGCCCAACCGCGAGGGGCCGACGCCAATTCAACATGTGGAATCAGCCAAGAAAAGGCCAACTGGGGCCAACGGGTGGCGACGGTGCTGGACACACCGCCAAAAACTAGGGGGGCGACCAACGATCTCCTCGGTGTGTCAGGATCCTGCAAACGACTCCAAGGAGAGGGAGCCCCCCAACACTTGAACGCCCTTTTGCCTAATTCAGTACGAACTTTAGGGGTAGTTCAAAGGTTTCAATCCTGGAGCGGAGATCGTAACTTCCTGTACTGTGGTGAAAGGTTTCAGGAGGTGACGAGGGGAGCGACGATCGTCTCAACTTTTGGGACCAAATTCTGACTTTTCATCATGTAACTTTTTGTCTCATCATCACGACTCGATCAGATTCAGATTCTTTATTGTCCCACAAGGGGAAATTTGGGTTGCAACAGGAGCACACAGAAGACCAGAAACACGAGGACAACATCACCATAGAACCTCATGGACAACACAGCAAAATATAAACAAATCACGGTCAACAAATTATGACTTTGTGTCACAATAACAAACTCTTTATCCACATTTGTCCCCTAATTTGATCTTTTCACCTCATGACTGTGACTTGTCTCCTGGTTTTATCTTTTAAATCCGTCACATCGAGTCGTTATGTTTACTGAATGAATCATCATTTTCAGCGTTCATCTCAGAACTTCAAACCCTCGCATGTGAAACTTGAAATCTCGTATTCTGACTCTCCACGAGCGAGAGTTTCCCCGTCGAGCGCTATGAGCCCTCACAGCGTTCACATGAAGCCGCTCAGCTGGTGGCCGTCACTTCCTGGATGAGACGACAGCTGCTTTTTAAAAATAAGAAAATGTGATCCTGTCTTTCCTGCGGGACGTCTGATTCTGTGACATGTGAGGACGACCTGAAGTGGAACTCCATTCATGCGAGAAAAACACAGAGCTGAAAACACGGCCTGCAGGCAGGGGGGGGGGGGGGTCAGCGTGTAATTAAACACACTTCCATGTGAAGGCGGATAATCAGAGTGGATCACCTGAGGGCGCAGAGAGCCAGCAGCATGACTGAACCTCTCAGGAATGTCAGCTCTGTTAAAAACAGTAGTGCTGCTGCTGGAGGCTCCGCGCTCACGGCTCAGAAATAGACAGGTATTTTTAAAAGGAAAACTAAGACAGCGGGGCTGGGAGTGGGCGGGGGCAAGGCAGGGCAGATTAAGTCGGATTTGATTGGCTGAGAAACACATCAATCAGAGTCAAACTTGTCGTCGTAACCACATGGACGTTCAGTTTATTTCATCAGCGTTTCGTTTGGAACCGCCTACCTTCTCTGGTCCAAACTAATTCAGATGTTTCCTTGATCAAGGTCAGAGGAATGAGTATTTCAGGAGATGGAACCTCTTAGAGACTCTCTCCGCTCGCAGCATTGGAGGGCAGCCCTCCACTGGCAGCCCTGCAGCGTTCTGCATTGAATTCACAGACTTGCACCCCAATATTACGCTCTAATATCGAGAAGACGGCGGTATTTTTACAAAAAGGTTTTCTTTGTCTCATCGCTGCCAGCTTGATCAATCATCGGAGCAGATATTGATTCATGAGATTTATAGTTTCATCTTATTTTAGTCTCAAAGTATCAGAATGACTCGTAACACGTGTTAGCTTAGCATAAAAGGCTCCAGAATGAACACTGATGTTATATTTACTGTGAAAACCAGACGTCTGCCTGCTGCTTCCTCTGTTATTTAGCCCCACTGATGTGTTGGGACTGATTCTGAACATGAGACTTCCTTCAGGAGACGCTGTGAGACCAGCTGTCCCCCCCCCCCAAACCCCCCTCCCCCTTATCCAGGACACCAGGCTGCTACCTTCACACCTCACCCAACAAACAGAGCAAATCACAAAGTGAGGGAGAAGGAGCTCAAACTGCTGCTGTTCCTGCAGGAACACGCTGACCCTACAGTCAGGTCAGAAAATAGCTCCAACCCCCCACCTCCTCCACACACTCCTCCACACACTCCTCCACCCCCAACAATGAAAACTATGTCCTCCATGCTCCACTGCTGGGAGCAAAAATCTCTCATTCCCGACCTGTGCAGGTTACATCACTGATTTACAGCAGCAGCTCGGTGTGATCAGCCGAACATGACGAGCACAGACACAGCTCTGACGCTCCTCTTTCAGCGGCTTCATGTTGCCTTTATGTGGGGAGAAAAGTTCAACTTCAGAAGCTCTTTTTACCTCTATACCACGGGAAGTCACACCAAACCCCGAGGAAGATTTCCTCCGTTTTAAGTTAATCACAAGTGTTAAACTGTGCTTTCATCACACGTCACAACTGCATGTTTTAATCTTCTCTTAACGACTCTGTCCTCGATCCGGCGCACAGAAAAACAACCAGATATCAATTTGCTCAATGAACTTCTCAAATGACTTCCTTCCACAGCTGGTGTTGGCTGGTGGAGATTTATTCAAAGGAAATATAGTTCAGGGTACAATGTGTGTGCCGAATACAAAAGTGGACCTTAAACAACAATAAAAAGTGTGTAACTTTGTTCAGGGATGTTGTTGCTCTAACCAGAAACCGAGAAACCAAAAACTGCAGGTTTTCTGAACGGGGTTCGGCACAGCGGTTTTCTCGCGCGGGGAAGAAGGGGATGTTTGGAGGATCTTACCGAGGTGCAGGGTGAGGTTGATGGAGTTCGGGTACTGGATCCCGGCCAGCATGGTCTGGCTCTGCCACCAGGTAGTGTCCTGCTGGTTGTTGTAGTCAGTCAGGTACACGGCGCTGTGGTGGTTCCGTGGGTCCCGGGAGTCGCAGATGTGGCACGACTTGGTGACTCCGGTGGCTCCGGTCTGAACACAGTACTCCTCAGGCGGAGAGCCGCAGGTGTTGGTGGCCACCACCGTCACGTTAAAAGCGGCGTTAACGAACTCGGGCATGCAGCGCTGCGGGGAGCCCTGCTCGTCCGAACACTCGTCCATGGCGGCGCGGACGCACACCGCCACCCAGCTCAGGGCCACCAGAGCCCGGATCATACTCGGCATTTTTTTTCTCTCCTCTCCGTGCTCCCTCTCCAGAAGAAACTGTGTGCGCAGCTCCGACACGAACTCTCCCTCAACTTTTCCAAAGTTTGCTCTGACCGTCCGGTTACCGGCGGATCCCCGGGACTCTCACGGTGCAGTGAGCGCAGCGGGAGGGTTTCAGCAGCGGCAGATTGTCTTCGCTCCAGGCCGCGTCCAGAGCTCTGTTCCCGGTATGCTTCTGCTGCTGTGAGGGGTCTGTGCTCGGCCTCAGCTCTTTGTGTCCTCCGCCATGCACAAACTCCAGCAGGAAAAGACGACACTCCAGACTACACCCAGTGTGCTACTGCGCATGTGTGCGGCGCAGGGGCCACTCCGGCCACTTCCGTGTCAGCCCCCCCCCCCCCCAGACCAAACTCCAGAAAAACTCCAGGAACATCCAACAAACTCACAACTTGATCATATAACGTTTTCAACCCTGTGAAGTAATGTGTAACAAGTCCCATCAAACCGAAAATAACCCCGACGTCACAATAATAAGAAACATTCAATAACCAAATCATCTTTTAACTACAGTTCACTTGTTCGTAAGAGAGCCAATCAAAACCTCACACTGAAGATAATTACTGGAACAAAAGACACTTTGATTGAATGAATCTCCTTCAGATAAAAGAGAGAAACTTTAAAGTCTTATCAGTGAATCAGTCGGTAAACAAAGACGGAGAGAAACCTCTTCTCCATACAGAAAACTGTTCAGCTGTTTGTTAGACTTTCACTGCAGGGGCGCTCTAGAGTCTGCTGTGGCCCTTGGCAAAAATCAACTGGGGGGGCCGTCAAAACCAGCGTCCCGACGTTTACTCCTCGTCCTCTTTCTTCCTGTTTCTCTTTTCTCTCCCGTAGACGATGCTTCCTCTCTTCTTATTTCTTCGTTGACTTTTATTGATGAACTTTGTTTTTCACATCAATCATGCTGCCAACGCTCCGCAGGGCGACGAGAGTGAGTGCTGTCAGATGGGGCCCCCTTAGGGAGGTTTCCTACTGTCGTTGCAAAATTTGTACATTTTGGGCCTCTGCTTTGGTTTAAAGGCCTCAACACACCAAGATGTCTGGCTCTGTCGCTACCCGTCGCCCCTGTCGGCCTTTTTCCAGCCGATTCGACGTGTTGAATCGGCGTCTGTGATGAATCTCTCTGATTGGCTGTTGGGAGGTTTCATTTCTCTCCAGCTCTCCTCTCAGGTTCAGTAAAGCCCCTTGAGCATGTCTCTGTAGTATCCAAAACACATTGTAAAAAAACCCTCAAAGATACTAAGATCAATTTAAAAAACAGACTAGAATTCACAAATTGCAGTGTGCAAACGTGTATTTATAAATAAATATGAGTTCATACAAATGTCCTGCACACAGGTTAAGAGAAAGGACTTCCTGTCCTGTTCTGTTCAATCAGGTCCAGGGTGTGTAGTGGGTGTGCAGGATTTCCCAGAATGGACTTCAGTTTTGAGACCATTCTTGGCTCTGTCACGTGCTGAAGGTTTTCCATTTCAGTCCCAACGATGGAGCTGGCCTTCCTAATTAGCTTGTTGGTTCTGATTTTGTCTACTGTAAGAACCCCTTCTCTGCAGCACGCAGGGGGGTGGGAGGGGGGGCAGTGGTGGTTCTAGACCACTTTTACTGAGGGGGCCAAACTGGGGTCAGTTGTTTTGTCAGAGGGGAACATTAAACCAGGTGAAAAATACACAAAGATGATCGCTTTAAAAATATATGTTATGCTAAATAAAAGTGCACATCATAAAATACCATGATTTATATTTGTTTCAGTATGTGTTATTAGGGGGGCTCTGCCTTATGGAGGGGTGGCCACAGGGGGGGGACCAAGCTCAGTGTCACATGGGCACTGGCCCCTGTTGGCCCCTGCCTAGAACCGCCCATAGTGGGGGAGTAAGGGGGGGACTCTGGGATGGTGGAGCTCACTGTCTGGCCGTCCCCAGGTGTCTTGGGACTAATTGGATGAAAGACAAGTGAAGGGAGATTTTTGCCCATGGGTCAACACGGTTGAGTTGTGGGGGCCACAAGGAGTCACTTAGTGGGGAGGGTACCTGGAGCTCGCATGAACCCAGCCTGGGTCTGTTGAAGGTGGCGGTTCTGTTTTGGTTGTGTGGTCGACTAAAGGCCATATGGCCTCTCATTAGGGGAACCACTAACTTGTGTTTATTTCCAATGTAGGATGGATGTAGAGAGAGAAGTCAAAACCGCCTTTATAAAGTTAAAGAGTCAGAAAATGGTGTTTTATTTCTTCTTCAGTTGGTCTGAATTGAAAATGTCATGAAGTGTCGATGTGATCCTGCAGCAGCTCTCTGATCCAAGATGGTTTTAAATCAACACGTTCCCTCAAAACAGAAAGTAACATTTAATGAAGGTTGATATCAACACTTGATCGTTTGTCTCTGTGCGGTGAGCTGTGTTGGTGTTTGCTCTGGTGTTGTGAAGGCAGGTGGCGCCCCCTGCTGTTCATCTGCTGGTGGTGTCTGACTGGACAAACTGAGCCCACACTGTTTGGTGCACTGTTCTCCAGAGGGGGCCCAATGTCTCCCAGGTGAGTACATCTTAGGTCGCATTCTCAGATGAAGTTCGGTGGACTCAGTGTGATTCAGGGGTGAAGTTGCAAAATTGTTGCTTTTTTTTTTCTTCCACTTTGTCAAGCGCACCAAAGCTGTCAGATGTTGTGTCACCACCCGCCACTAGTTGGGGCTGCTGCTCTGATTAGAGGTTAGAATAGAAATGAAGGGACTGACAGTAATATTTATATGGAGATGAGCTCACAATGGAGTATAGGAAACAAAACTGTGCAAAGGAAGTCACAAAGAGAAATTACAGTAACATACAGTAAAACAGAAATCAAGACCGCAATCAGACAAAAGGTGAAGGAAAGGTGACAGAAGAAGAGGGAAGAAGAGAGAACAGGAAGGTGGAAAACTGATAAGATGAAATGAAACAATAATATCAAGATAAGGTTTTGGGCACATGGGATTGAATAATATATTATTCATGATCGGGAAACATCCAACAGGAACATGCAACCTTTGTCAACAACAGGAAACAATATGTAACCCACATGAAGTGTATAATTTATTGTGGCGATACTTAAAACAGACGCTAGATGGCGCCATGAGACTGTGAAGCTTGTGTGTGTTTTGACTTGATGAGAAAGTAAACAGACCGTCTGAACAGAGAACGTTGGAGGAGTTTTTGTGAACATTTTGTCTGAGGTTTAATGTCTAAAGAGAGTGTTGACTCTTCTGTTCCTGGGGGGTATTCCATTAAAGTAGCTAAAGAAAGTCAAGCTCACTTAAAAACGTCAGGCGGAAACTAACTCCATCTCCCAATTAAGCCTCAAGTCGTTCCATGAACACAATCCAGCATTAATGAATCAGGGCTGACTGAAGCCAGGCTTGCATAGTCTCGCTTTGTGCACACATCCGAGGTTTACAAGAAGCCCGAATGAATGGATGAATGACAAGACGATCAAATGTGTCACGCAGAGAGCGTCGTTTTGTTTCAACAACAAGATTTTATTACTAAATAAATACTATAGTAAAAATAATAAGCCAGGGAGATGGCTTCTTCCATTCTCTGTATATTTATGCTGAACACACTGGACAATTAAAGCGAGTCGCCCATCCGACCGTTCACAAACATTAACAATGATCATAAAGTGACACAGATCCTGTAAGGAATGAAGGGATAAGAGACATTTTTACCTAGATTAAGTTTTATTCAACATATTTCATTCACTTAAGAATGCTTTGTGCAGTTGTACATTTGTATGCTTAAAACATTATGTCTATCTTACATTAATGTAACATTTAATTTCATACAATCATATTTATTTTGATGTTGATTTATGAGTGGACAGGAAGCTGATGGTTTCACTTTTCTTACTTTTAGCCTGATAGCCACCCACGCCATTAACCTCCGCTGGCCTGTCACATTTAATGACGTGGCCTAGTGGAAATGTGGTCGGATTGTCAGAGCAACGAGATCGCCTTTCCCTAAGTCCTTTATGAATTCTCCTAACATCTTTCCTTAACCTCATGACTTTAAGGTAAAGTGGATAGTGAAAGGAGATAAGGAGGGACAATTCGAACGCACCCCCGGTTCCAATTTTCCAACAAGTCACATGACACCACGTCACTGTCAGCCGCCGGTGAGTGAGCGAGTAGTGTGAGAAATGTTTTTTAATTCTGCAGAGTGAGTGCACGATGTAGTCCTCTACTTATAACTCACTAAATAGTGAGGAGGGAATGAGGGAGTGATATCGTACTCGGCCCTTGAGTCTCGTTTTTTTTCAAGCTGCTCACTGTGTTTATTTTCTAAACCTTAAAGACGTAATTTGTTCTGATGGGATCTCCGGTTCTTTTCAGTGAGCCAGATCATTTGGCTCAGCTCAGCATGAAGAGCCTCTTTCAGCTCCCAAACGGCTCTTCATTTTACCACTTATACCTTTTATAATTCAGACATTTATCCTATGTGTACTGTTACATGTCCTGGACATGCACAAAGAGGTGAATAACTTTACTATAGCTAACGGAAGCTCACCACCCATTAGTTAACTAGTCTCCTCTTTCCTAGAACTATGTGAGGGCTCGCTCCCTACCAGCCGCTAGTCTCCTCTTTCCTAGTACTATGTGAGGGCTCGCTCCCTACCAGCCGCTAGTCTCCTCTTCCCTAGAACTATGTGAGGGCTCGCTCCCTACCAGCCGCTAGTCTCCTCTTCCCTAGTACTATGTGAGGGCTCGCTCCCTACCAGCCGCTAGTCTCCTCTTCCCTAGAACTATGTGAGGGCTCGCTCCCTACCAGCCGCTAGTCTCCTCTTTCCTAGTAGCTGGAGCTATGTAAAATTACTCCGCTAACACCCTGTCGAGAGAAGAAGACTAATATAACCACATAGCTCTAGGATTATCTGCCTAACATTCATTTCTAGAATAATTAGATTCAAGTATAATCCTTGATTCAGGACTCTAGATTAGCCCCCGGAGGCTCTCACCCCTGGAGATGGAATAACTGCAACTCTCCTCACTCGGATGCTAGGTGTGTATGAGGTGTGTAGTAAAAGTCAGTAGAAGTGTGCCGTGGTGTGACTGCTCAAGCTTACCTCCCGAGGTTCACGCGGCGTCCTTAAGAGAGGCTCAGGTCTTTGTGGTGTGAATGACTTCAGTCAGAAAAATGGTTTCATAAAGTTTCAGAAAATTTATTGAAAAAACTTCAAAATACAAATCAAGTAAAAGTAAAAATATAAAAAAGTAAAATACAAAATCAAAAGTTTAAAATCCAAGCGTGTAGACACTTGAGGTTTTAAAAGATCTCGGTCTCAGAGACTAAGTCCCAAAACGGGGATTTAAAAGTCAGAGTGACGTGGAGCCCTTTAGAAAAAGTGAAAAAGAGCCTCGATCAGCTTTTCCAGTGTTTTTATAGCCAAACTGTCTCTTTTTTCCAAGATTCTGTAAAACCTCAACAATGCAGATTCACAGAAGCGTGATACATCCACAGGTGACACCAAGTTCATATGTGGTTTTAGCTCAAAGTATGGCACACTTATCCTGACCTCACAGGTGCATAGGCACCACGGATGATTGACAGGATATGTAAAAGCAAAGAAAGTAGTTATGACTATATGACATATGAATTAAATGATAATAAAAGAAAAGAACACATATGGTAAAAACAAATTCAACAATTGCATAACTCTTTCTGATCTTTCAACAGTACACATTTATCACTTAAATAGATCCTTTGTACTTAAGTATTCAAAAGTAAAAATTACATTTTCTAATATCAGTAAATTGCTGTAGCCAGTAGTTTTCATTGCATTTACAGACCCTTGTAAGTCCCTGAAAGCACCCAATGAATGCAGATAGAAACACCTCTAAAAACTGAAGCATAGACTTTTAAAAGTACTGAAAAAAGTAAATTAAGTACAAGACTAAAGTAAAAGTGTGTTAATGCCCACCACTGACATCTGGACTAATAAAACCAAAATGATCTGTATAGAGTAATAAAAAGAAATATATTTCAATGAGATCATCATATCATTCTGCCTTGTATTACTTTACAAAACAATCTAGATAATCTAGAATTCAATTCTCATTTTAATTAACAACAAATGTAACATTTACGAATTTCTGTAAAACCTTTTTCTCTGAGACCTTTTCACTAGTTATGTATGCATCTTTATTGGTTTATTTTATATATTTATATATATATTCACTTTCTTTCAGTTGTACTGTAATGTTTGTACTGAATGTTATTTGATGATTTAATCTCTCTTTAACCTGGTTTACATGTGATACTGTTTTGTTTGATTACATATGTACATTATGTCCACTTGAATGAAAAGAGTCCTCTTAATCTGCGTTCTTGGGTTGAGGTTGTTCTTCTTTGGTTGCTATTGTTGTCTGTTTGACCAAGATTAAAGCCAAAGCTGGTATCTAGACGTGGGGGGCCTCTCCTCTGCCTACTTTGGCTATGATCTCTGCTTGTTCTCTTATTTTCATCAGGGACTGAACTTGCTTGTGCCAGCCTGGTTTGGCCTCAGATTTCTCTCCTTCAATGAGCATGTCAATGTACTCTGGATAGGAGAGAGGATCTGGCCTCAGTGCGATCTCTTTAAGTCTGTTTAGACACTTTGCAGATCCAAAAATTAGTTCCTTCACCTCAGCCTGCGCATTATCATGTTTAACCTTCAGTTTTCCAATCCATGCCTCACCAAGTGAGTTATACTCCTTCAGTTTTTCTTCTGTCTTTTTTATGTCCTGGAGCTTGGCTAACCCAACTTTAACCTGCTCCTGCAACTTTTCAAGCTGATATCTTTCTCCGAGGACCTCCTTTGTCAGTGTCAAGATTTTGGATTGCATGAGATTTAAAGCATCAAATAACCTCTTCATGCTCTCTGTCCCCATGTTCCAAAACACCTCATTGAAGCTTCCCACCCCTCCTCTCATGCCTTTTGCAGATGACTTGTTTTCCACAAACAAAGCTGAATTATTGAATTTGAAGTCAATCAGCAGGCCGTCTTCTGTTTTAGGACACGGGACGTCTGCAACCTTGATCGCCTCCAGGACAGGTGGGGGCTGGTCATCAGCAAACGTCACCAGAACCCTGATGTTTTCTGCGATGTCTTTGCCAAAGATTGAGAGCCCAGAATCAAACACATATTTCTGAGACGGTGTGAGTCGAGCTAAAGAGGCCTGAGCAACAAAACACACAGCATCAATTTCACTAACACCACGCTGAGAAGAGAAGAGATTCCTCAGCTGGTCTGTGATCTCTCTGTTTCTCTCTATGCCTCTTGTGTCTCCAAAGTCTGGAGTGTCAATGATGGTCACTGAGTAATCTATTTTAAAGCCTTCCTGGTGGTTGATTTTGTACACAGTGACTTCAGAAGTCTGACTTTCACCTTGGGATCTGGACTCATCCTCTTCAATTAATTTAAATCTGAAATCATCCTCCCAGTTCACTCCAACAATGTAGTTGACCATTGCATTGATCAGAGTGGACTTTCCTGATCCGGTCGCTCCCACAAGCATTATTGTGCGATTCTGTCTCGTGTTTTCTTTGCCAAAGTTAAACCTCCGACATCCATCTATGTTCATCTCTTCTTTTTCCAGAGGCAGTTTGTAAACTGAGGGTGAGGCATAGTTTATCCTTTTGCTTTTCATTTTGAGTATATCTGCAAGAGGAAGGATTATTGTGCAGACTTTCACAGTAATGCTCTCCTTGCTTCTGCCAGCTGCACCACAATCACATCTGACCCTGACAACATATTCTGTCTCTGACTGAAGCCCTGAAATGATCATCTTCTCAGCTCCTGTTATCATTTGTTTCCACTGGAGATCCTCCTCTTTGTCTGTTCTCTTGTTTGTTTCAGCGTACTCCACGATGTAGTGGACACCTTTTCCAAGCTCAGCCGGTTTCTTCCAGCTCACTGATATCTCACTTAAGTTTGGTATAACTTTAGGTTTTCCAGGAGGGCTGCAGGGTAAGGTTTTAATGGAACCACTGACATGATTGGCTGGTCCAACACCTACAGAGGTCACTGCTCTGCACCTGATCTTATACTCTGTGTTTGGACTCAGATCACCCACTGTGACCTCTTCAGGTTTTGATGCCATCTGTTGTTTCCATCCTTCCTCTCCACTGACACAGTACTCAACAGAGTAGGAGGTGATGCTCTCTGATCCAAACTTTGGTGGATCAATCTTCAGTGTCACACTGTTGTGGTTTACGTCTCTTACTGTGACTGTTTCAGGCTTTGAAGGCGGCTCAAAGTTCTCAGTGACAGAAAAGCCCTCTTTATAAAGGTAGATGCTCGAACCTTTCTGTGTCTCATTTGTTATTCCGACTGACAAGAACTTAACGTTCTTGTTCTCCTGGTTGGCCTCTGCAAAGTCATTGAAGAGCTTTGCTTTTTTCCTCATGGAGTCTGTTACTTCTCTTACCAGCATACCATTGTTCCTTCTCTACATCCTGAGTATGTGGATCTTGAGGGTTGTCTGGTTCTGGTGTTTGTCTAAAGTAGTTTGACAAAGCTGAGAGGTACGGTTCATCGACTCCCATTGAGGTGAAAACAAAACACACAGCATGTTCTGTTCTTAGACTTTCTTTGTAAAGGTCATTCTGAGATGGTACAACCTCTGTGTTCTTCATCGTGTCTGTTAAAGACAATAATGTGTTGATCTCTCTCTCTTTACAATCCATCCACTCAGTCAGGTTGTTGTTGTTGAATGGAGAAGAGTGTATTTTCCTCAGGACATCTGCGAGCACAGCCTCCTCTTCTCCTCCTCCCCGGATAGATGGAAGTCTCTTTGCCAATGTTTGTTGGAATTCCAGTTTGAAACCAGAGCACATACTTTGAAAAGTTTTCATCTTTTCGCTGATCTGTGGGAACTGCTTTGCTGTGGTGGTTCTCAATGCATCGTTACACCTCATTTCCAGCTCATTGAGGTCCTCCAGGACATTCTGTGAGTCTTGAACTAAACTTTCACTTATCTGACGTACAAGTTTAGCAGCAGAAGAATCTAAAGTTGTCAGAGGCAGCAGCCAGACCTTCATTGGTACTACGTTTTCTCCATTGGCTCCCAGCAGTTTAGGCAGACTTTGGTAGACTTGCACTGCTTCCTGAAACGATGTTGGCATTTTCTGAAGGGAAAAGTCTCCAAAGAAACTACAGGAGAGCTTCTCAACACTAACTTTTTCCTTTTCCTCCATTTTCAGTGAACCATCACCCTCTATAGAAAGGGAAGGTATTTTCTTGATGTCTAACTTCAAGTTGCCCTCAATGTCTTGTTGATCTTCTTTTTGAGAAACCTCTTGGTCAAAGACGAAGAAGGCTTGTGCCCCATAAAGAATCGCTGTGACTACATGTGTTGTTATTCCTTTGTCAAAAACATAAGGATGTTTCACATTTTTTGTTCCAAGATGATTCATTGATAGTTCCTGGAACTTTGTAGTTGCTTTGTACTTCAGTGTTACTCTGGCTTGGTTTTTGGAAGTCTTACTGTCGTTCAGGTATTTCGCTGATCCATTTACCTGTACAAGTCCACCCAGGAGACTTGCTTTCAGTGATGCTTCAACACCGAGTGCAGAGGATTTATCCTCAATTGATTCAGAGGCAACTATCTCAAATTCATTACAGTTTTGTGATTGATTTCCAACATGCTTCATCAGGTCATCACAGTCCCACAGGGTCATTCCTGAAAAAGAAGAAGAACAAACCAAGGTCAGTTTTCAGAAACTGCAATAAAGGATTAGCTTTTAGAGCCTCAAAAATGGGAATGGTATTTGATGAAGTGATTCAATGATTTGAGAGGAGAAGATTATAGAACTTAAATTTCAGTACTACAGTACCAGGCACGAGTAAGTCACTGCGGCAGTCGTACAACATCCCGAGTCTGAAAGGCCGACCGAGAGCCGCCACCTCCATCCTCTCACCGGCTTCAGAATCCATTGATTGGTCTAAACTGGACAAAATGGACAACAGCTTGTATGATTGCTTGGCATATCATTTAAACCTTTAAGTGTTCCATATTATCTTGCAAACCAAATGAAAAAACAAAATAATCAGAATCTAGTTATTTTGGGGCGCTGGTGGCGCAGTGGTTAGTGTGCGCGCGCCCTCTCTCTCCCCCTGATTTCCGACTCTATCCACTGTCCTATCTCTCCATTAAAGGCACAAAAAGCCCAAAAATATTTTTTTTTTCAAAAAAGAATCTAGTTATTTCATCATTTGTCTGCATTAAAAAATGTCAGCAGGAGATAGTTGTGTTTTCAAGTCACCACAGCACAGATCTCATGGGACCTTTTAAAGTGAAAATCTATTTTATGACTTCCAAAAACATTTAGCAATCATGCCAGATAATAATTTAATATTTGGATTAGAGCCCGACAGATTAATCAACCAGCTGATAATATCAGCTGATTTCAGCATATCCAGTGACTATATGTATCGGCTAATTTTATCTCAGATATGTGCCGATATTACTCAATTTATTCAGTCAAATAGCATTTCATTGTATTTCAGAGTTTCATTGTATTACACTAGCAATTTCATTGTATTTCAGAGTTTCATTGTATTACACTAGCAGCTCTCTGTCACCAGCAGAGGGCGCTATATTGATTACAAGGAGCATCATCTCTCTCCAGAGTGTCGAGCGGTGACGCACGTACATGCTCAGTTACTTTCCAGCTGAGCGATCATCTGTTCTTCATTATAAATCTTTTCAACACGTGTTTGATAACTGCATCTGAGTTATGAACACAATTAATGTTTATATTTATATGGGCTATCGGTATCGGCTAATTTTATCTCAGATATGTGCCGATATTACTCAATTTATTCAGTTAAATAGCATTTAATTTGAGTTTCATTGTATAACACTAGCAGTTTTCTTTCACCAGCAGAGGGTGCTATAATGATTACAACAATTATCATCACTTTGCAGTGTGTCGGGCAGTGACGCACGTACATGCTCAGTTACTTTCCAGTCGAGTGATCATCTTTTCTTCATTATAAATCTTTTCAACAAGTGTTTGATAACTGCATCTGAGGTATGAACACAATAAATGTTTATATTTATCACTACAGACTGAACATAGATCTGAGTTATATATCGTTGTTGGGCCACGCAGGCTTAAGACAGGCAAACAATGGACTTGGGCCTGCATCTCTGTGAGAAGCCTCATTTGAGTTATTCACTGAGATCACAAAGAGACCTAAAGGACTCTTACTCCCAGAATCCCCTGCAATACTTCACACCTACGTGTGAAGAAAGGGGGAACCGGAACCTGTCTCTTCTCATTGGAGGGGACCTGAGGTAGACCCCCCAGGAAGCAGGCCAGGCTACAAAACTCCAAGACTTCCATTCTCTTTCCACGCGCTGACTTCAAGTGTTTGGAGACACAAGCTCACCTCCTGTTTTCTGCAAGAAAATCTCTCTTTGTTTTAAGTTTTGGCGCGCAGGTAATCCGCGGCCGGCAGTGTTCTGAATTCTGAGCTCGGATTGTCCAGTGAACGCATCTCAGTTCCCTCTTTTTTCTTTCTCACTGATTAATGTCCGTCTTTTCTCCTTTATTAAACTCTGCTGATGTTGATAAGTTTCACTTCTCATGCAGATGGGGATGGGTCTGTCAGACTTCCTGGAACATCCAGGGCATTGAGCTGTCACTCAAAAACTCATTAGCCAATGGGGACGCATTCCTCAAACAGCCCACCCACTCAAGAGGTTTCTGACAGAATCACAAACAAAAAGTCAGGCAGCGCAAACGAGAAAGCTGACAGAGAGCAAAAGTCTGATCAGTGAGAAAGAAAAAAGATGGAACTGTAAACAAAAGGACTGATGATAAGAAAAGTAAAAGGACGATTATTTACACGACTACACAAATATTTTAATTGCAAGTATTTGTTTTTGCTTCAGTGAGATTATAGCTCTCAAAGTCTTATTTTTTGTTTGCAATTGAAGAAGTTTTGTTTGATTTTTTTGGCACAAATATGATTCCATAAAAAAGCTCAAAAAATGAAGCTGTTTGCACTTCCTGTCGTTGCTTCCTCCTCTCTCTCTCTCTCCTCGCTTGTGTTATTCTTACTCTCTGATGTCCATCACTTTGGATTAAAGCATCTGATACATGAGTTGAAGAAATGTAGATTTAAATATATGAAGTCCATAGAACATGTCATCTTGGATATTTTATGTTGACCTGCTGTACTTTTATTTAGTTTAATCAACTTTAAATCTTTTTTTTTTTACTGTGAAACAAGTTCATTAAGTCTGATAGAAGTCTAAGTCAAGGTTCAGATGTCAGAGAATGAGGCGTACTCACATACAAGTGGACCGCTGAGTGCTGAATAGTTTCAGATAAACTTTCACGTATAAATGGATAAACACCGAGCCTCTAATTCAAATAGTGAAAGCTGTCTGTAGAGGTTTTCCTGACAGAAAGATGCTGTGGATCAGTTTCTCACATTGTTCAGAGCCTTCTTGTGAAGCTGAACTACTTAACACCAAGAGACAGATTGAGCACACATTTTCTGAAAAGTGGAGTAGGTAAAAGGCAGAGAGGATGGACTATTCTCATCAATTGGGGGGTTAGTAGACAGACTACAGACACATGGGGAAGTGTGTTTTAGAGAATAGGTGCCTTTTAATGTTTGTAACATGCATGGCAAGTTGGTATAATGCTTTTAGTAAATACTGTACCAGGTAAATACAGAGTGTTGGACCTCAGCCATGTGTGCTGGACAAAGGACTCAGGCCGGTATCGCAGTTCTCAAGCCTGTCTAGAGTTATTTTGGAGGGAACTTGCAAAGGCGTCTTAGCCCAACGGCAACTAACAAAAAGGTGTGAAAAGTGTGTGTGTGTGTGGGGGGTCTGAATTCTCTATCCTCATTGGAGGAGGCCTGAGGTAAACCCACAGGCAGCCAAGTCCTTAAAAGCAGTCGCCTCTCATTTTTCTTCCTCTTTAAGTGTGGTCTGCAGACACCAGAGGATACCCTCTCCATATGATGGACTCCAGCATTTGAGGAGACAAACCCTTTCCTCCTCTTGGCTTACATAAGTTAAACTCCAGAGCTGAGGTTGCTTAGTCTAGGTAGCTCTTCACATGCTGAATTCAAGCATCAGAGGATTCAGTTGACTACTTCCATGGCATATTTTCAGGAGTGTTGAGCGCAATCAGATGCTATCAGGTTCGAGCAAAAAGAAGAGTTTCTTTCCTTTGATTTTTTGTAAGACGTCATTGAACGCAACTGGACAGGAGCGCTGAAGGAAGCCCACTGGTCCCTGAATCCACAAGGACACATAAAGAACTCGGCTCTCAGAAGACCACAGAGCAGCGCTCTGGTCGATGATCTGAATCCCGCTTCCCTCCTCCTACATCTGCCACGAAAGAACCCTGCCTGAGTCTGTTGATTTAACATTCAACAGAGTGACGATCTAACCAACTTTGCAACGATCACCAGGAGTTACCCCAAGTAAGAGCTTTGGTCTGGTCAGAAATAGTTTCAGAAATAGTTATGTTTCTTTTATAACCACTGATAATTATGCATCATTGTTGACGAGACGTCACATTCTGTTTATTATCTGTTGTAAGCTGCTGCATTTGTTTTATTGTGATGAACTGCTGTGTTTGCCTATGTATGTAATGCTATGCTAGTTTACCTTCAGTCAACGGCTTTCACAATCAGAAAGACCAGTGTACCTGCCATTGAATCGAAGTCCGGCTTTGTGTACGGACTTAATGCCGTCAAGTTATTAAATATAGTTATCAATTATTAATAATATTAGTAATTAAGTAACTAATTTGGAACTGATTTGAGTGATATTTTGATTATTTTTCTCTGGTTTCAGGGTGGTGCCCCTGAGTCAATTAAACATAGTTTAATGACATTGTTATTTATATTAACAAATAATTAAATAAAATGATTGATAATAGAACCAAATTTGACTGGATAAAACCCCAATAAGAGTAAGAAGGGTAAATGATAGGTTCACTGTGGTAATAGCCCAAATTTAAATGCATATTTTACAGGGAATTAGGCAGTACTTTTATAGAAACGCCCCCTCTCTAAGTTTGGTATTCACCTTGTTGAAATATACAATAAACAAGTGCTTCACATGGCTAATTCTGTGGCAACTGAGAGAGGGACGCCCCCAAATGTTTATTCATATACACAAGGTGGGACTATGAGAAAACCTGTAGAGTGACTTTCAGACCAAAAGGGAGAAAAAATCAATTATTGACAATGATAAATTTTGGACCTGTAGTGTTCAAGGGAAAGTAAAAATGTTCCTTCAGGGACATTAAAGTTAATCTGATTTTATCTGACGGGGAAATCTGTGTATAAGACGGCTTTTGACCCATATGGCTTAACATCTCCAAAAACTCAGAATAAGAGATAAGATGACAAAGGTAATAAAATACAATAATATAAAAAGTAGAGGAACAAGCCCCCAAAAAAGGCTTTAGTTTTCGAGATACCCCTACCCGAGGTAGAACAAAGCACGACCATATTTTTTTATAACTTGAACATGTCTAGTTTATGAAACGGATTGTTGTATAAAAATATTTTACTGCAAAATAACTTTTTTTGGATGTTTTATGCATCTTACCAAAAAACGAAAATAGGTCAAATTAGGGCTTCTCCAAAAGAGACAGCTCTAGCCTTATCACATGTATCTCTGGGAATCAGAATCAGAATTTCACCAAATTTGGACAGGATGTTCACAGATAGTTATTAGTTACAATTATGCGAAGTTTTTATCAATACCATTTTCAATTTTTGAATTTTTCACACTTAAACACACATGTAGTTTAGGCGGAAATTGAAAATTGAAACAAAAATTGAAAAGGTCTGTATATCAAAGTCTGTCATTTTCTAACTAAGGACACCAAACATTAAAATATGTCATTTATATGTTCTTTAGACTGTTATCTCAACATAAAGGCAAGTTATGTGACTTTTCACTTGACCCTATGCTGTCACCAGCCCCTAACAGGAAACTAGTGCAGCCAGGATTTCAGGGCGACCTGGTACAATGGGGCCCTATGGATGTGTATGTGGGAGGAGGTGGCCACAAACAATAGGTGAAGACTTAACAACAACACACAATATAATTGTATAGTTAAAAGTTGGCTGGGATGACAAGGACCTCAGTCTTTGAAAGATTGAGTTGAAGGTGCCGTTCATTCATTCATTTAGAGATATCAGTAAGGCATGATGAGATTCTTGCAGAGACTGTAACATCGTCTGACGGGAATGACAGGAAGAGCTGGGTATCGTCAGCATAGCAGTGGTATGAGAAGCCATGAGAGCAGGGTCCGAAATTAACACCCGCCAAGCGCCAAATGCGGGTAGATTTTTTGTTTGGCGAGTACTTTTCAGAGGGCTATCCACCACAGGGCGGGTAAATGTTTTATCAAAAAGTCCTAAAAAACTATGCTATGAGTATTAAGCGCGTTTGATGTAGCCTAGCTGCAGCTACATTTCCCTGCTCCTCTCTCTGCTGTCATGACTGTGAGCATCACAGCACGCTGAGACACACCAACATACATTTAAGTGAAAACACGCACACACACACACACACACACACACACACCGGAGCGACAGCCACCACGCGCACCTGTTTACTTCTAGTGCTTCAGCAAACAGTTGATCCGTGATCCGTACGGACCGAGACGGGAACACACGTGATCCGGTCAAACGGTCGGTTCGACTTTTCTCCGTTCACTCTCACCGTGTCTGCAGCTAACTTAGCTATAGCAATGTCCACACAGACTCTGTGAAACAGCGCTGCGTTACAAACGCTTTAAATATCCTAGCGGACGCTAAATTCACGCTCCACTTTTCACTTCTCTGATGGATTTTTGCTTTTAGTCTGTAATGTTGTAATGCAGGGGCAGTTCGGGGAGGGGGGGGGGGGGGGAGGTTTGGAACTACTGCCTACAAATAATACATTAAGAAAAAAAAACAGAAAATATTTTTTTTTTACAATTTCGCGGTTTCTTGATCTGATGACATGATTGAATCTGTGACTTAAATTTGTTATTGATTAAACAAAACATAATGCCTTCTCAATTAAATGTACTGTAACAGATGTGTATAGGACACAAACAAAATTTGTTATTTTGGCCGGTAAAAAAACATGTTTGGCCGGTGTAATTTTTTCATCTACCTGCCACCTTGGTCGGTGAGTCAAAAAGTTAATTTCGGACCCTGCATGAGAGCGGATTATTGAACCAAGTGAGCTTGTGTATATGGAGAAGAGAAGGGGACCAAGCACTGACCCTTGCGGTACACCTGTGGATAAGCTGTGCGCTTTGGACACTTCTGCCTTCCACAACACTCTAAAGGATCGCCCGGAGAGGTAGGACACGAACCAGCAGAGGGCAGATCCTGAGATGTTCAGAGCGTGGATAGGAGGATTTGATGGTTGACTGTGTCAAAGGCAGCAGACAGGTCCAGCAGTAATAGAACTGAGGACTGACCCGCAGCTCTGGCAGCTCATAGCGATTCTGTTACTGACAGTAGTGCAGTTTCAGTAGAGTGGCCTTGCTTAAAGCCTGACTGATTTGGGTCAAACAGATCATCTCTGGACAGGAACTCAGAGACTTGCTTAAAGACTGTGCGCTCAAGTATTTTTGACAGAAAGGGCAGAAGAGAAACCGGTCTGTAGTTTTCAACCTGGTGTAGCGTATCTACTTTTAATATTTAATATATATAACTCGGGGCACCATCCTTGTTAAGTAAGGAAAGGTAATATTACTTGTAGTAATTAATGAATCTATAAATCTGTCTCATATCATTGGGATGAATTCTCAAGCAGTAATACCATAAAATTACACAGACAAAGTACTGAAATCTTATATGAAAGTTTAATAAAGAAAAATGATGAACAGAAGAGTTTAAAGGAAATGCATAAGTAATATCAATATAATTACGACAGTGATATAACTTGAATAATAATATTGAGTTGTTTTAAGTTGCCATGATGAGATTCTTGTGTCAATTTTGGAGTTTAACTATATTGTTTGAGGGATTTAATGAAGTGGGATTTTGAGAAAGAAAATAAAAAGGGAACTTAAATCCGCCGAATGGTGCCAAGACTTCTCGTCGAGTTCTTTCGGATCAGGAATGCCGGTGGCCCACGATAACCGCCGTAGCAGGTCTGGTCGGAGTCAACAATGAGATGGGTTTGAAGAAAAACACAGCGGTCCAATCAGTCATCCGTGGGTCCGTGGGTCCGTCTCTCAGCGGCTCAAAGAGTCTTAATTAACGTTCATCAGGATTGACGCTCGTTGACCCTCACTTGACTTGAATGGTCACTTGTAGTCAAGTGTGAGGATTAGAAAAATTACTGTTCTGGAAGACGAATGATCAATACTTCAAAAAGGAGAAAAAGACAGCAGCGCTCAATCTTAGGCTATAGGAAAAAGCCTTAGAATGCGCGCATGAAAAATCAGGGTTGGTTTAAGTCGGATTCGAGTTTTGCAGGTCCTGCGAATTCGGACTTAAATTCAAAGAGTTTCGCGTCTGCAAAACTTGAAGAAACAAAGTAGTTGAAACAAGAATTAAGAAGAGACGTCTAAGAGAGTTTTAGAAGAAGAATTTAGAAGAGAAAATTACAAGAGAAATTTACAAGAGAGAGAGCTCCTGAGAGACGAGCTACTTTATCCTGGAGATGACTTTTATGAGGGGGAGGGGCCTAATATCTAACCCGCCTCCGATGTTTAACTTTTAATTTAATCCACTCTGAGTTCTTTACTTATTTGAGAGCATAAATAAGAACTTTGATCATATGAACATCACCATGTCAATATTCGTATGTAGAATTATCTCCGGCAGTAAACATTTCAAACAATTATGCAATGAAATAGACATTACGTCCAACCTGAAGACAGTTAGACGATTTCCGCCTGTATGGGAATGAAACCAGCATTATAACGTTTAACATTCAAAAACACATTAATATAGTATGAAGAGTATAGAATCATATCTTACAATACTAAGTTTATAACTAGGACAAAATCACATATCAACTATCGTAACACCTCTGTCCTGAAGCTCAGGTCGGTATAGCGCTCTTGCCACTCGGGGGCAGTAGTGCTCCACGTAAGACTCAAGGAGAGTTCACCGAGTAATGTGATTTAGTTTTTCAATATCCAAGTTCGTCATAGATGATCGTAGCGGAATCTAACTTGCATGAAAGTGTTAGTCTTGATGTCATGGATACATATATGCGATTCAGGGATTGAACTGAAATTCTTTTATATCAGAAATGGATTATGTTGGTTAAGGCAGTTTGTTCAACAGGTCTAAAGCTGTTAGGTCAGTTTGAGATAAGACGAGTCACATCAAAGGCATCCCCTGCCGTGTTAATTAACTCGGCAGACGGCTGTCTTCCTGGGATTGTTTATGCTGAAAGTTATTCACACGTATCCAAGTGGTCTGGTTCACCAAGGTAGATTAAAGGCTTATTGCAAAAAGGTTTGTTTTTACGACGTCCTGTCCTTCACATTCCGATGCCAAGTCTCTTTGAAACAGTTAATCAAATGAATGGCTTTTGTTATCAGCAAACAGGAAGAGTGGGGTTTTCATTTGTGTCCTGTGAGTTTGGGCTCACTTCGGGTCAATACGTTACACTGGGCTGGGTTTAGTGTGGGTTTTTTGAGCAGAGGGGTGACCCGAGCTTGCTTGAATGAGGTGGGGAACACACCCGTTGACAGAGAGGAGTTGATGATATGCTTAAGTGCAGCATTAAGCGCAGAGGAAATGGTCTGCAGGAGGCTTGATGGTATTGGGTCCAGAGGACAGGTGGTGGGCTGAGAGTCTAGCACAAGCTTAGAGACTTCATCCTAGTCAGAGAGGAGAATGAGTCGAGTGAGGCACTTTTGGTTGGTGCCTTTGGGCTGAGTTGGTCAGGCTCAGAAAACTGGTTACTGATGGTTGCAACCTTTTCAGTAAAATACGAGGCAAACATGTCTGGTGTGAACAGATCGGAGGGTGGAGGAGGAGGTGGTTGAAGCAGTGAGTTAAAAGCAGAAAACATTGTTCTTGTATCTGTGGCATTGCATATCTTGTTCTGATAATATGTTGTCTTGGACGTTTTCAGGCTGGAGGAGAATGCGACAAGGTTGTTGGTATAAAGTTGTCATTTTTATTGTTCTGAACTTTTGTGTGTGCAAGTTCTAGTGCTAGCCCTTAGTAGGCCTACAGTGTGGCTGCCAGCAGTCAATAATAAATAATATTCTTTTTATGAATCAATTTGCCTCTTGCATGAAATGTGTGTAGAAATAGGCCTACAGTATATTTTAACGTCTACCATAATGGTGGTACTTGGAGAGCCAAATATTTTCAGAGGTGGTACGTAGTCTAAAAAGTTTGAGAACCACTGAACTACCTGATCCAGACTAGATGATCCTGGCAAAGTGTGTGTGTGTGTGTGTGTGTGTGTGTGTGTGTGTGTGTGTGTGTGTGTGTGTGTGTGTGTGTGTGTGTGTGTAGATGAAGAAATATATAAATGTTAATTTGATGCAGAATTAAACACTGTGGTTTAATCAGTTCTTCAGCAGTATTTTCCACAGATGGTCAATTTTTGGTCGACTTTGCAGAGACTGTTTTCGGTCACAGTTCATGTCTTTGGGGTTAATTTGTAGATAGCAGAGTGTTCTGTTTCCGCTTGGTTGTTTACTCCAGGCGTAAATGTTTATAATATCCTGTCCTCCAGAGCCTGTCTGAGAGGGAGACTTAAATCATTGATCAGTTCCTTTGTTTCTTGGTAAAAAGTAACCAAGATGTCATCCACAGTCCTGAGTCCTGCAGAAAGAGAGGTTGTGAAACGTGGCTGCTAATATCAGCTACACCGAAGATCAAAATCCTGTCGAGTGTCCGTTTGAGGCTGGCTCCAGGAACTGGCTCCCGGGCTAGAGCCAGACTTCATTGGAGAGATTATATATCCTGTCTGGCTGAGTAACATTAAATTCCAATAGTAAATCGTTACTAATCACATTTTTGAAATTCCATTATTTTGCATTAAACAATACAATCAGTCAGGCTTTTATTTTGAAGGTTTGTCCTGTCTTTAGCTGAGAGTACTTTACTTGCTGTGTGCTTTTATTTTGAAATAAAGTTAGGTACTTCCTGTACATGGAAGGTTAGGACAGGAAGTTAAGCACAGAAACAGGAAGTGGTTAGGGATCCCAAAGTGAGGTCAAACAGCTCAAAGGAACGATAACAAAGACTGAACTCAGTCGAAGAAGAGTCACACTCAGAGAAATGAAAAACGAGCGGACCTGATGTGCAACTGAAATATACCGATGGTTTTGAGGAGCAGGATTTGTCCACAACGCGTCAACAAAAACGTAAATAAACTTTCATCCAGTAAATGTTGGAATCCGTTTCAGAACTCAAAGATTTTTTTTATTCATATCTTCAAAACATTTCACAGATCAAAAAGTCACAACATCAAAATCAACATCAGAGAGATCAGAAACAGCTGAGGACAAACAGGAAACATGTACAGTCAAGACGCCTGACCTTTAATAACTTCCTCTGTACCCTCCCCCTCCTCTGTACCCTCCTCCCCCTCTGTACCCTCCTCCCCCTCCGTATCCTCCTCCTCCATAACCTCCTCTGTAACCTCCCCCTCCTCCCCCTCTGTATCCTCCCCCTCCCCTATACCCTCCTCCACCTCCATATCCTCCCCCTCCCCTGTAACCTCCCCCTCCTCTGTATCCTCCTCCTCCACCTCCTCCTCCGTCAAAGCGTCCCATCTTTGGAGGTCGAGGTCCGTCTCCCATCCTGAGGAAGAGACGATCGTTAAAACATTTTCTTTCTTAAAGGCAGAGTCAGTATCCTGTCTCCTTCAAAATAAAATACAGACTTCTCCTAAAGTGAAGCTGCTCCATTGTCCTTTCAAAATAAAATACATGTGTGGTGGTGACTGTGTCTGCAGAGACTCTGTCCTCTGACTGGATTTTACTGTTCTGCTTTGTTCTGGTTGACTCGGGACGTTTCTGGGCGGAGCTGGTGTGTTTCCTCCAGCCAATGACAGCGCAGCAGGTGAGTTTAGGAGTGGATACAATTCAGTGATTGTCATTGACAGTGTGTGTGTGTGTGTGTGTGTGTGTGTGTGTGTGTGTGTGTGTGTGTGAGTGTGTGTGTGCGTGAGTGCGTGCGTGCGTGCGTGCGTGCGTGCGTGCGTGCGTACCTCTGGTTGTTGCTCATCATGTTGAGTCCGGCTGCAGACGGTTTGGACACGTGTCTGATCAGGTTCAGGAGTCTCTGGTTGCCCTGGTCCATCTGTCGGATGAATTCAGGATCTTTGGTCACCTCGACCACCAGAGCCTCCAGACCGGCCCGCAGAGCCGCCACGCCACCCGCCACCTCGTGAGGGATCCTCAGCTTGATCCTGCACGCATTGATGTGAAAGGTCACCGCCCACTTCCTGTGAAACTTTTTCTGCATCCCCAGAGAGAAGCTGAACTACGACAACCCGCTTTTCTGTCCTCTGCAGGGACGTCCCCCACAAACCAGGAACCTTAGGAGGGTCTGAATCAAGTTACAGGGACGCCATTGTACCCCCAGAGGGTTCCTGCACCTCAACTGAGAACATCTGAACATTAAATATCTTTAATATGGAACCATCAAACATCCCATATCCTCGCGTGGAACTCTTCTAAATTCATGAAATCAAAATGTCGGCAGTGTTCTCTCACCAGTCGTCCAGCTCCACGATGTCTCCGTTGGAGCTGATCTTCTTGCAGGCGAACAGCAGCAGCTGCAGCGGACTGACCAGAGTCATCCCTTTAGCCGAGATCGCCCGGGTCCGGATCTGAAGCACGCACAAAACAACAAAGCTCAACGTGAACAGAGGCACCATACAACGTCTGCACAGCATCCATTCAAACATCCTTCAGTCCATCTGTTTGTTTGAGGAGAGAAACAGGAAACGTCTACCCGTGTCTTTTTCTAAGCGCCAGAGTCTTTTTTTAAATTGTCTTCAATGAGGAGAGAGCGTTCTCAGCAGAAAGACGCCGCCTGGAGAAAATGCGCAGCGCCCAGCGTCTTCTCTTCCAAGGCGCTCAAGTTGTAAATCTTTTAACTTTTCAGAAAGGTGCTGATGTCACCGTCTCTCTTTTCTAAATGTTTGATATTCCCCGTAGTTTTGTCTCCTACAGATCGTGTCTTGTACCCTCATCCTCCTCGCTCCGTGTCTGATCGGGGAATAAACGATCTCAAATATAAAACATGCAGTAAAAAGTAACGAAGCAGAGTCGGTCATACAGCGAGCGTTATCAACAGACTGTTGTCATGGAAACAGGATGGACGTGCAGCGTTTTTCTTCTCAGTGCACAAACGCTCCCGAGCGCACAGCCAGCGCTTATTCTGCCCGGAAAAAAGACTAAAATGATCACTTCAAGAAAAAAAGACAAGAAGACTTGTTCCAGTTAGAAATGTTGTCCAGGAGCAGCCGCTCATTTAAACACTCCATTAAGTGTTAAAACACAGAACTTAAAGGTCCAATCAGTGAGCTGTGTAGAGAGTGAGATGATAAAGGTATCTTACTCTCTGATCATTAAGGAAACATGCTGTGTTGAAGTGCTGGCTTCTCTGACAACAATGCAGCAGCCAGTATGTCCTCCTTCTAACTTTAGATTCTGGTCCTGAATGCTCTGGATTTGTTTGGACCAGAGAAGGTAGGTGCTTTTAAGGCGACCCCCCACACGGCCGTTTTGGACGCCCCTCGGTTTGCCAGATGTGAGATGATTTGTTCATGAAGGTTCTTGGAGAAGCGTCTTAAGATTGTTTTTTTAATAAATATAATAAATGTTGATGTCATGAATGTTGAAACGGAGAGAAAGAGAGGCTGACCTTCTCGCTGAAGACAAAGAAGGGGGACGGGTAGGTCATGTCGTGGCTGCTGAACGGACAGTTGACGGAGGACTTGTGGATGAGGGCGTTGCGCCCCTCGGTGGTCAGGATCTTTCTCTTCTCTTTGTGGTAGCAGACGTTGGGGTAGGAGCCGAAGGTCAGCAGGGACACCACCACGTCGAGGTTGTTGTCCGGTCCGACCGTGTTGAACATCTGAGTCATGAGACTCTCTGGCAGGACGCAGAAATAAACACGACGTGAAGAAAAGTCGGACCTGAACGTTTATGTGACTTCAGCGGTGCGTTCAGGTACCTTCAGGGAATCCAGCGTTCACCAGGATCTCCTTCAGCTGCACTTTGGCCTCCCAGGTCATCCTCAGAGTCGACATGTTGAGACGTTTGTGCTCACAGAAACGTGTTTCTGCGTCCTCGCCGTTAATCCTGAGCAACATCAAGAAGTCAGGGTTATTGCTTGTTGCTGCTCTTCAGAACATTTATCTCTTTAAGGTAACTCTGTAAAAATCAGCAGCTCAATGTGACGACAAAATAAAACAAATACTGAAGTGCATAACCAGTGACTGAGTTTAAGCCCCGCCCCCTCCTCACCTGACATCGTCCCAGGCCTGGAACACGGACAGCAGAGCGACGTGGTCGGAGAACCGGCTACCTGAAAAGTTTCTGTGGACGAAGCCGAGACGTTTCCCCTCACTGATGAACGGCTCCTGGAAACAGGTGGCGGCGGAGATGGTGCACATTGCGTCTCCAACACTAGAGGGCGCCAGAGGGGAGTTGAGTTGTTAAAGTGAGACAGGAAACAGGAGGTCATGTGACTCGTCTGAACAGAGGAGGAGAAAAGAAGAAGAAACTGACTGGAAGATGCAGCCCATGATCATCATCTTCCCCAGACGAGGCTCGATGGGCAGGCGGGCCAGAATCCGGCCCAGAGGGGTCAGCTCCTCGTTAGAGTCCAGCGCATCCAGCTCTGAAACGTTCATTTTTACTAGCACGCCATCGAAATTTAAAATGATGTTATCAAGACAACCATGCTGCGTACCTTTCAGGGTGTGTTCGGCCTCGATGACGGCGTCCAGCGGCGGCGGCTCGATGGCCTTGGACAGGAAGTGTCCGATGGCGCCGAGTCTCAGCAGCTTTATGCTCAGGGCGACTTCATGCAGCGGAGTCCTGAAGATCTCTGGGGTCATGTGAGTCTCCAGCCTGAACACACCAGAACATAACGGTCACATAGGAACGACTTTATATTCTATGACACCACCATTGTAGCACACAACAACAACAACGAGGCGGCCTACAGAGAGGAGGTCCAATCATTCTCTGTGTGGTGTGAAAACAACAACCTGCACCTCAACACAAAGAAAACCAAGGAAATAATAATCTACTACAGGAAAAAAATAAAAAACACTCCACACTAGTGTTGGGCCACGCAGGCTTAAGACAGTCAAACAATGGACTTGGGCCTGCACCTCTGTGAGAAGCCTCATTTCAGTTATTCACTGAGATCACAAAGAGGCCTAAAGGACTCTTAATCCCAGAATCCCCTGCAATACTTCACACCTACGTGTGAAGAAAGGGGGGGACCGGAACCTCTCTCTTCTCATTGGAGGGGACCTGAGGTAGACCCCCCATGGAGCAGGCCAGGCTACAAAACTCCAAGACTTCCATTGTTCTTTCTCTTTCCACGCGCTGACTTCTGGTGCTCGGAGACACAAGCTCACCTTCTGTTTCCTGCAACCATCTTCCTTTGTTTTAAGTTTTGGCGCGCAGGTAATCCGCGGCCGGCAGTGTTCTGAATTCCGAGCTCAGATTGTCCAGTGAACGCATCTCAGTTTCTCGGAGAGCGTCAGACTATAACAGATTATCAGAAAGATAACAGTCTTATTCCGTCCTGCAACAAAAGGACATCAAAGGACATCTTTCCACTCGATGGAGAACCAACGAAGCCGCTCTCGCCGTAAGGGACCCTCGCCGCCATCAGACGCCTCTGCACCAGGACGGACAGAAGATCTGTTCCATCGCCGGACTCTTTTCCTTTCACCAATCGCGGACAAAGCGATTCACAAGTGAGGCTTAATTAGGTCTGGGCAGAATTAGCTTTAGAGAGTGTTTTTAACAATTGTTGATCGAAGCAGAAACTGTAATTTTTATCTTTGTTGGACCTGCGTCCTGAGTTTGAACTGTTTAAAACGCTTGTTGTTTCGGACCGCTGCGTCCTATATGTGTTTAGTGTAACAGCGTTATAACCGGGTATTACTCTTCTGATCAGAAAGGCCAGTGTAAGCTGTATTAACTTGAATTCGGCTATTGGTTTGTTTCTGTGAATGAAGGGAATTACTCCGAGTTGTGGCGCGGGAGTCGGACTGTGATCCGGCCTCTTCAGGCACGCATTTCTCTCTTTCTTTTCTCCTCCCCCTTTCACTAACGCACACAGACACACGCAGACACACACACACATATTCCCGTGTAGACGCACATCTGGAGACTAGTCCTACTCACCCACTACCGGGTAATGAATTGTTTTACACACTGAAAAGTTGCACGCAAACTCCTACTCCTCAACCCATAAACCTCACCCCCCCAAACAAGACGGGAATACAATGTGCAAAAATGACTTAACTGCTGCTAACAATAAAGATTCTATCTATCAAAGGAGGGGGCAGGATGTGGTATTGTGTGTGTGTGTGTGTGTGTGTGTGTGTGTGTGTGTGTGTGTGTGTGTGCAGGTGGTACAAACAGGTCTGACCTCTCGAAGCGGGCGTGGCTGCAGAGGTGGAAACAGAACCCGGGTCGCACTCTGCCGGCTCGACCTTTCCTCTGCTCCAGGTTGGTCTTGGAGGCCCAGACGGTGGCGTAGTTGGTCATATTGTTGTGCGAGGTGAACAGCTTCACTTTCTGCCTGTCGGGACAAAAAAAAAACACAAACAGTCAGAACAGTTCTCATCTTTGAGCAGAGTCCTAAACCAGGAACCGCACCAAAGCCAGGACCGTGACAGCCCGACAAGACTCACTTGCAGGAGTCGATGACGTAGACGACGTCGTTGATGGTGATGCTCGTCTCCGCGATGTTAGTGGACAGAATCACCTGCAGATCAAACGTTGACTTTAATATCAGATCAACATGAAACAGCTCAAAGGAACGGTAACACAGGTCAATGTGTGATGTCATAAGGTCAATGTGTGATGTGATAAGGTGGATATTACTTTGGACTTGTCAGCTGAGCTGTCTGAGAGTTTGTTAAAGTGAAATGAGACATTCAAAGATGCAGCAGTGTCCTTCTTTTACATCACTGAGACTACAGGGAGACACTGAGGACGAGTATCTACGGTGCGCTCTATTTTATTCTAAATCCACTTCACTATGTTCCTCTAACTCTAACATGTGTCTCTAGTCCGTCTACAAACCCCCCAATCATGAGAAAAGTCCATCCTCTCCGTCTTTAACCTGCTCCACTTTTCAGAAAATGTGTGCTCAAACAGGCCGTTTGGAGATTTTCCCTTCATGACATCACAAAGGGCAGTAGCCCCTCCCCCAGGTGGGTGACACTCCCACAGCTAGGTGTTTGTTCTGCCCTCTGAGTCTGCCTTCTCACCGTAAACAATAGGACATGGAGCGAGAAAGACCGAGTACACCCAAGCCCTTCCAGAGAGGGGGCGTGGTCAGACACAGCTCATTTACATATTTAAAGGTACAGATACAGAAACAGCCTGTTTACCTTCTTCAAGATCAACAAATCACTGATTTGCATTTTGTCAAATTAGTCATTCAGACCCCTAAATATGTAAAAAATAGAAGGTGCACATCCCTTGAAACAAACAGTTATTGTTGTTATTTTTCTGTCCTGCAGCGTCTCTGACCTTCGTGATGCTTTCAGGAACCGGTTCAAAAACCCTCCTCTGCTCCTCGCGGGGGATCTGAGAGTGGAGCGGCAGGATGCGGTACCGGTTACTTCCTGGAAATGCAAATACGGAGAGACAATAGAAAACAACCTTCCATCAAATCATGACGTGACACAGAACTTCTCTCGCTCTGTGCGACGCTCTGATTGATCAACATTTAGCGAGACTGGTTTGACGAGTCAATAAGTGAACACAGAGCAGCTAGTTGGAGAGAGACAACATAATCAAACACTAACCTATGATATATACTGTATATATATAGATATAAGATCAGTCTAGTGACGTTGTACCGAAGTGCGGGTTGGTCTCCAGGTGTCTCTGCATGGAGCAGATGAGGTTCCAGCCGGGCAGGAAGATGAGCACGGCTCCGGCCACCTTTAGCGTCTCGATGTACTTGAGGAGAGCCTCCACCAGCTCAAAAGACGTCTCCTTCTCGTTAATCTGAGCCATCGAACGCTTCGTCTCCGCCGTGTACTCCGGCCCACAGATCATGTTACAGTTTGTCTGCCAAGGTGAGAAAACAAAAAAAAAAACAGGATCTTACAGTCGTGATAATTGTTTCGTATTCAGCCTCACTGAGCTGCAGGAAAACTTACATCCTCCTCTCCTCCGTCCTCGTCTTTCTCTTTTTTCTTGCGGTCCATCGGAGGAGGGATGAAGTTGGTCATCTGGATGCAATCCTCCAGGAAGTACTCTGAAACATACAGAAATGTTCTAAATGCAGAAAAGTGCTTTGGCTCAAACGCCTCTTCAGTCTCAGGCTTTGTTAACTTCCTTGCAGCGGGAGACTCTTCTCTGTGTGGTTCAGAGAATAATCTGGTTTGAAAGACTACTGAAGAGATCATTGTGGGCTAGATGCTGTGTGCCACAAAAACACCCAGGACACAGTCTGATTGTACCCCTACCATCTGCAAAGAGGTATCGCATGGAAAGCTGGACTAACAGACTGAGGAACAGCTTCTGTCCCCGAGCTTTATGTCTTATAGAGTGACTTTAGGGAAAAACAGTACTGAATGCTCTGGATTTGTTTGGACCAGAGAAGGTAGGCGCTTTTAAGACACCCCCCCACACGACCGTTTTGGACGCCCCTCGGTTTGCCAGATATGAGAGCAGTTATCAGGTCAACAGGTGTTGCAGCGATGGAAGCGGGTCAAGAGAAGTGGTTCAGATAGAAGTGATTGTACCCGACCTAAAAAGCCTCTGCATGTTTCTAATAAGCTCCACGAGCAGAAACGTGCTCAAACTAGGATCAATATTGGAGATGCTTTTGAAAAATGGAGAGAGGTTAGAACACAGAAAGGTTTACAGACCCATGCAGAGCTGGATAAACACTGAAGCTTCA